>NC_140585.1:647613082-647615582 GCF_964204655.1 Triturus cristatus
GAACTACGACGGTATCTGATCATCTTCGAACCTCCGACTTTCGTTCTTGATTAATGAAAATATTCTTGGCAAATGCTTTCGCTTTGGTTCGTCTTGCGCCGGTCCAAGAATTTCACCACTAGTGGCACAATACGAATGCCCCCGCTCGTCCATCTTAATCATGGCCCCAGTTCCGAAAACCAACAAAATAAAGCCGGAGTCCTGTTCCATTAATCCTAGCTGAAGTATTCTGGCGACCGGCCTGCTTTGAACACTAATTTTTTCAAAGCAAACGCTTTGGACCCTGAGGACACTCAGTCAAGAGCATCAAGGGGGCCCCAAGAGGCAGGGGCTGGGACAGGCGGTAGCTCACCTAGCAGCGGACTACCAGCTCGATCCCAAGATCCAACTACGAGCTTTTGAACTGCAGCAACTTTAATATACGCAATTGGAGCTGGAATTACCGCGGCTGCCTGCACCAGACTTGCCCTCCAATGGATCCTCCTTAAAGGATTTAAAGTGTACTCATTCCAACTACAGGGCCTCGAAAGAGTCCTGTATTGTTATTTTACGTCACTACCTCCCCGAGTAGGGAGTGGGAAATTTGCGTGCCTGCTGCCTTCCTTGGATGTGGTAGCCGTTTATCAGGCTCCCTCTCCGGAATCCAACCCTGATTCCCCGTTACCCGTGGTCACCATAGTAGGCAAAGACAGTACCATTGAAAGTTGATAGGGCAGACATGCAACTGTATCGTCGCCGTCACGGGGACGTGCGATCGGCCCGAAGTTATCTAGAGTCACCAAAGCGGCCGGGCAAGCCCGGATTGGTCTTGCTCTGATAAATGCACGCATCCCAGGAGGTCAGCGCTCATCGGCATGTATTAGCTCTAGAATTACCACAGTAATCCAAGTAACAGGTGAAGCGATCAAAGGAACCATAACTGATTTAATGAGCCATTCGTAGTTTCACTGTAACGGCTGTGTGTACTTACACGTGCATGGCTTAATCTTTGTGACAAGCATGCGGGCGTCCGCGCATGCGCATTTGTCACAAGAAGTTGGAAACGAGGAAGAGGGAGCCCCGGAGACGCCGCGCTGCATGTAAGTCTTTACATTTAATTATTTTATCATGCATGATAATGTTTTAAAAGGAGGGCGGGCGTGAGGCGGGTGGCGGGTGGCAGGCAGCTACGCTTCGCCCTGGCGTGTGCGTGGCGCTGCCTGCTTCGCCTACTTCGAAAACTGCGAAGCAGGCAGCGCTACGTACACTACGTGGGCGAAGCGTAGTATAACGCCCAGGGTTACCGGAGAACCTTTGCGCACCCCTCCCTCTCGGGAGCCTGCTGGGGGAAGGAGCCCACCCTCCTGGGCAGGAGGGCTCGCTGGAGGAGGCAAGATGTGCGGTCACATGGGCACTGGTAGGCCCAGCCGTCTCCCCCAGAAGGGAGAGGTGGGCCGAGTCACAGTCTGAGCGATACGCAGTGGTGCCTGAGCCTGGCGGCGGCAGAACCCCTCAGAACAGTCGTTCCAAGCTGCTCTGCAAATGTGCTGGGCAGAGAGGAGTAACAGCGTGGTGCACGGGGCCTACAAACCTGCTGGGCAGCAGCATCTGAGGGCCTGGCGCCACCCGACCCCTTCTGCTCGGGTCAGCCCACTGGGGTACACGAGCTGCTGGGGCCGCTCGGCCTTCGCTCTGCTGGGTAAGGTGAAGGGCCACACGCCAGGTGGCAGGCCCTCGAGTCAGACGGTCAATGCGGGGAGGAGGCTCCTTGCTTGAAACAACAGCCGAGGCTGGCCAAGCAATCCATCCCTAAAAGGACCGAGAGTGCCCAATCGATCAGAGTACGGCCAAGGCATCCCCTGGCAGGCCGCCCTGTGTGGGGGGGATGTCGGCTTCAAATCCCTGAATGCTCCCGGGACGAGCAGGCTTAAAGGAAAGGCCCATCAGTAAGGGGCTGAGAGGCAGGTGCGTACATGGGCCCCTGGGGGACCCAGCGGGCGGGCCAAGGTGCTGCCTTCCCCTGTCTCAGAATTACCGGACCTCATGGAGATCTAACTGAGCAAACTCGAAGAAAAAATGAGCATCGGGAAAGAGGCTGAGAGGCAGGTGCGTAGCCAGGCCCCTGGGGGACCCGGCGGGCGGGCCCGGGTGCTGCCTTCTCCTGTCTCAGACTCGCCGGACCTCACAGAGGTCTGAGTGTGCAAACTGAGAGAAAAAGGACCATCGGGAAGGGGCTGAGAGGCAGGTGCGTACCCGGGCCGCTGGGGGCCCCGGCAGGCAGGCCTGGGTTTTGCCTTTCCCTGTTTCGGAATCGCCGGACCTCACGGAGGTCTGACTGACCCTCTCTCTAGTAATCCAGAGGAAAATTACCCCCTTTCTTGTAATCCGTGCACACGAGGTGATAGCGGGGACCCAAGGTGCAAATGTACCCGACCTCCTGAAGCCCTTGCTGGGATCGGGGTGGCAAATGAGCCCTAATCGGGACTTCCAGAGTGGCCCAGCTATCTGGTCGCCCCATTGG
>NC_140585.1:649420582-649632161 GCF_964204655.1 Triturus cristatus
AATGATTTCAATTTAGTAACGTTACAGTATTCCATGCCTTAAATAAACGAGAGACCATTAGTAATTTTGTGATATCTTTGGTGTCCAGTTGGCTCGACAATTTAAGGATATTAAGCTGAAATAAAGCGGGGGTCCTGAGTAAGGTTACAGATGATGGTTGGTCTACTTCCAACATCATTTGCCTATAGGAGATCTGGAATGCCCAGCTATTCCCTTCTTTAGTGGGCATGCTAGAGGGGGTCTTGCAATGCCCATTAATATGGGCTTGAACTGTAAAATAGAGGTGGTCATCCAACATCCTTAGTGTTCTTTTGACTTTCCCCAAATGTGCAGAATGTTGGTTGGCAATTCAGATATGAATCAGACGGTCGTTTAAATTTACGAGTGTTTTAAGATTATTATTTTTATTCAGTATGTAAGTTTACCATGAGTATGCTATTGGGGGATTTTTAATTTGTACGCTTGTTCAGCTTGTCATGGTGATAAGGACTCTGTGAGTGTATCACCGTTTGTTGACCAGGTTAATCTTAAACACATGCAGCAAGGGGATTTGATTAACAGTCTGATTGTTACCTAGTCAACCTTTTTGCTCTATCTAAGCCTGGTGTACTACCCTCTCTTCCATCAGGCAAGTGGTTCGCTTTAAAAGTGTTCTTGAGTTCACAAGGATTTGTTAGTGGCTCTGCATAACAATCCTCACTGCCAGGATGGGGTGAGGATAGCCAGGACAAGCATGTTACAAGCCCATATCTTTGATTGATTTGGAAGTAAAAATATTAGGTCTGGTATTGTTTGCTCGGTTTTCATCTTGAGCTGAAGAGCACAATATTTTGCCAGACTTCCAATATGGGTTAAGGCCTAGACAGGGCGCAATTGAGCAAAGTTGAAATCTTTACTCATTTGCAAATACACTAAAAACAAATAAGGGTACAATCCACTTGGCCTTCATGGACCTCAGCTCAGACTTTGATCAAGTGAACTGTGTCAAGCTGTGGTCCATGATGGCGCAGATGGGAGTTGTGCTTGCACTAGTCACTTTCTTGCTCGATTTGCATGATGGTCTTTCAGCCTCTGTAAAATATGGCTCCAATGGGGAATGCACATCGCACTTTAGTTTGAAGCATGGGGTTGTCCAGGGTTGCATCCTTAAGCCTTTTTTGTTCATTCTTTATATTGATCGCCTTGAATCAGTTTTAATTGAATCACCCCTGGATATCCCCAGAGTATGAGGTCACCAGATTCCTGCTGTGCTTTATGTAGATGACACCCTTTTAATCACGTGCACTTCTAGGCAGTTGCAGTGTCTTTAAGATCTTTTTATCAGTTTTATGGATAGTCTTGATCAATCAACTAATTTCTCAAAGTCTCTCTTTTTTTTTTTTTAATATCTTTATTGGTTTTTCTTTTTTTTTTGTTCCATATTTGTCCATTTTCATATAACACATGGCAAGACAGATATGTCAACAACATTCTACCAGTAGTACATTACAATATCTTGACAGTACTATCATAAATCGTCGATAATATAGCAGAACATTTTTCAATGTGTGTTAGCACACCAGTGTACTGCTAATAGGTCGCTTCTTACAACATTTGTGCGATTACCCGTCCTCCGCACCGTCCCACAGTTTCTAATCGACGTTTAAAAAAGGATTTGACAAAAGAGGGAAGGGGAAGTCGCCAATATCTTTTGACAGCATTGTTGGTATCCTTGAAGTCATTATGGAAGAACTACCTAAACATTAGAAAATGGTAAAAATAGGCTCATGTGGCCAACGCACTGGGCCGATGAGTGGATGTGTCCCAAAGTAAAAGGAATACGGAGATACTTACACACACCAATAAAGTATACAGTATTATAATAACAATATCAAACAGCATTTTGAAAGAGCTGCCATAAATAAAAAAGAATTCAATCGGAATGTGTAGTGTATTAGTCACAAAATGCTAATATACTAGGGTGAAGCTCGGACTCGTGTGGGTGTTGGGGGCCGGTGTCAAGAGGGGGGTGCCGGGACAGAAGGGGGCAGGGGTTCGTTGCAGCAGACCTACTGTACAAGGTGAGATTCAATGGGGTGTGTCCGTCCGCTGCCATCCTCTAGCTCTCCACCTCCTGAGACCTGCAGCAGGTGTACTATGTGACTGCTGGTTGGGTGCCTACGCCTTCCCCGGTGGTTCTATTGCTGAATGCTGTAAGTATGGTGTCCCAGTGTTGCGCTATAGGGTATTTGCGGAGCCCCGCCTTTTCCTCCCTATGCAATGCTGTGCTCTCTGCCTGCGCACATATCTTAAGTGAGGCCGTCCAACTGATTATCTCTGGGGGGTCTGCCTGCCTCCACCGCTTTGTTTTAAAGCGTTTGGCAACTATTAGTCCTATGTCTCTGAACTGTGAGGTTTTTCTTGGACCTAACATAGACCCCTAGAATGCAGATCTCCCACGTGGGCAGCAAGGACGTGTCAGTGCAGGTCGCCAATGCTGCAGCAACGTCTCGCCAGTAACGGTGGAGGGAGGCGCAGGACCACGGCATGTGGAGCAGATCTGCGTCGAGCTGCTGACAACGAGGACATTCAGATGTAGCAATATTAAAATATCTGTTTATTTTGTCAGGAGAAAGATACGCCCTTTGTATTATGTAAGTCTGTATTAGCCTGAATTAAGAGCTTCTTGGTATATAAGTAGCACCAGCTAAGATGGTTGCCCATTCCTTGTCTTCCCAGGGTCGGCCTCTATCAGCTTCCCAGTGGGCACGGAGCGCCAACATTGGTTTCAGCGTGTGTGTGAGCAAGGCCGTCACCAGCCAGTGCACTATGTGTGATCCTGCCCCCATTTACGTGTAGATACTGCAGCAGCAGGTGTGTCGGCGGCTCAGTCGTCAAATCACCCCAGAATGCCGAAAGGGCTCGTATAAGAGAGGCATGTAGGAGAAATTGCACAGCAGGTAAGTCAGTGTCCTCCGCTAGTGCCTCGAACGTTAAGAGGGCGCCGTCTCTGTAAAAGTCACCCAGAGTTTCTATACCCACTGCGTGCCAGTGCCTTAGAACGACTTCGGAAGTACCTGTGTTCCCTCTGGGCGTCCCCAAGAGCGGTAATATCGGGCATATGGGAGCGTCTCACGGGTAAGATATAAGCTCCTCTTGTAACATCTAAGCGCTAGACCCAGACGCAGTTGGAGCGGACAGGGGGACCTGGCAGCTGGATGGAATAGGTGAGATAATTGAGTGTGAGTCCACGGTTGCTGCAAGGCTGCCGTATCATCCAGAGCAGTGCCATTGAGCCACCTCATCACCCACTGCAGCTGAGCTGCTATGTAGTACAGTTCCAGATTGGGAACAGCTAGCCCTCCCTGGGAGGTGAGAGCATACAGCTTCCACAACGCAACTCTGGGTCTGCCTTTGTTCCAAATAAGTTCTCGGGACATACGCTCCAGTTCACGGAAAAGCCTGGTAGGGACATAAACCGGGAGGTTAGAGAAATAGTACAGTATTTATTTATTTATTTATTTAATGTTTTTATAGAGCGCGTAGTCACCCATGAGTATCCCAGCGCTATACCTCGTAATCCTGATGGGAGGGGGTGCGGAAAATAAGAATGGTTTATGGAAAGAGGAGGGTTTTGAGCGATTTCCTAAAACGGAGGAGATTCGGTTCTGTTCTTAGTTTCAGAGGGAGCGCGTTCCATTGCTTCGCTGTGTGAACCGAAAAACGGCGACCTCCTGAACGGGCTTTTTTCACCCTGGGTACCACAATGAGGTTTCCATGGTCCGATCGGAGCGCTCTAGTAGGTCTATAGGGGGTGATACAGTTTTTGAGAATTGGTGGGCCTTCGTTGTGGAGCACTTTGTGAGCCAGGCAGAGGGCCTTGAATACCACTCTTTCCCTGATCGGTAGCCAGTGCAGTTTTTTCAATGCGGGTTTTGCAGATGTTCTGGCCGGGGTGTTCGTGAGCATCCGGGCAGCGGCATTCTGGATTTTCTGTAGTGTCTGGAGGGTGGTTTCAGGGGCTCCCAAATAAATGGCGTTACTGTAGTCCAGCCTGGACACAATCAGGCCTTGGATCAACTGTTTCCGGGAATTGAAAGGGAGTAGGGGAAGCACCTTCCTACATGATCTTAACAGGCCGACACAAACGCCGGCCGTCTCCCTTGCCTGCGTTCTAAAGGTAAGATCTTTCTCTAACCATATTCCCAAACTCTTGACCTCCGTCTTGGGGGTAGGAGGTTCACCAAGACAGGCGGGCCAGATGTTCGGGGGTAGATCTAGCGTTTTTTGACCTAGGAGCAGAATCTCTGTTTTTGACCCATTTAATTTCAGGGCTGAGTCGTTCATCCATTGCTGTATATTGGAGAGACAGTCATGAAGGTTGGAGGGCTCTTGCTTGGGGTGAGATAGAGTTACCACCAGCTGTGTATCGTCAGCATAACTGATGATAGTGACTCCGAATGGGGAGACCCTCTACTCCAGTGGGGCCATGTACACGTTAAATAACGTGGGGCTCAGTGAGGAGCCCTGTGGCACACCACACCGGAGGGGGATGGCAGGGGAGCGGCTGTCACCTTCCCAGACTTGGAAGGAGCGCTGGCAGAGAAAGGATGAAAGCCATTTCAGAGCCTTGTCTTTCACTCCGATGTTTTCCAGGCGTTGGGTTAAGACCTGGTGGCTGACAGTATCGAAGGCCGCACTCAGGTCCAGGAGGACCACTGCCACTGATCCTCCTGTATCGAGAATGTCTCTGGCCTTCTCCACTGCTGCAAGGAGAGCGGTGTCAGTGCCTTGACCTGGTCGGAAGCCCGCCTGGGAGTTCTTGAGGAGACAGTAACAATCATTTTGAGCAGGGTAACTCGGCTAATGACTTTTAACAGCAGTGACTTACAGAAATGCACCGAGGCCCGTATTGCCGAAATTGCCCTAATCAAATTGCCTTCCAACAGATCATCTGGAGTCCGATAGATGTGGATTCCCAGATAGCGAAAGGTGGTGGGGTACCACGGGAGCCTCGATCCATTAAGGAATACATCGGTTTCTGCCGTGTCCGCACTAAAGGGGTACACTCCGGACTTGGCCCAATTGACCTGGAGGCCCGACATTTCTTCAAACACCCTCAGCACCTCCACTATAGACGTAGGTATGGCAGTGACATCATGCACATAGAGCAGTAAGTCGTCGGCATAGAGAGACACGGCGTGTGTCCCATCCTCCAATTGTATGCCCCATTCCTCACCACTACTGCGGAGTAGCATCGCAACTGACTCCATGGCTAAAGAGAAAAGGAGCGGGGACAATGGACAACCCTGGCGGGTTCCTCTTCTCACTCTAATGGGGCAGACACAAGCCTGCCGGTGCGGACGCGAACTGTAGGGTGCTGATACAGCAATTGGACCATATTGAAAAAGGCAGCACCCAGTTCATACTTGCGCAGCACCGCTGCCAGGTAGGACCACTCCAGAGAATCGAAGGCCTTCTCCAGGTCCAGTACCAGGCACCTGGAGCGGGCCCAACTAAGTGTCGTATACTGCTGTATTTTAAAAAATCTGCGGAGTTTGAGCGAGGTATTCCTAGTGGGTACAAAACCGTTCTGGTCTGGGTATACCAATGTCTTCACCAGGGGTGAGAGACGCTTAGCAAGTAGGGATGCGAATATTTTGTAGTAAGTATTAAGGAGTGCTAGTGGACGGTAGGAGCCGAGCGATTCAGGATTTTTGTCAGGCTTGAGGAGGGACACTAGCAGGGCCTCATTTTGCGAATCAGTAAGTGTGGATTCCTCTATCGCCAGCTCGTACACCTGTAGCAGCTGTGGCAACAATATATGCACGTAAGCTTTATAGAATTCAGTCGGCAGGCCGTCCGGTCCCGGCAATTTCCCATTTGCCAATGAGAATATGCTGTCCCGTATTTCCTCCGCTAGAAGAGGACTATTTAATTCGTCCCGTTGTGTGCGTGTAGGGTTCGGCAGCTCCATCCGGTCTAAATAAAGCTGTAGTTCCAGGGTCATTCCCCCTGCGCGAGACACGTATAATCCCTGGTAATGAGCCACAAATGCGTCGTGTATGTCCCGCTGCATGTAAACTAGGTCTCCGACCGCCGTACGTATAGAGGTAACTGGAGATTGTGTTTCATCTTGGCGAACAAGCCATATAAGTAATTTCCCAGCCTTGTCCCCCATATGGTGTGCTCGCCCCGAATGGGCGGCGTAATTGAGATAGCGTAGCCACTCAAGTAATCTGGCATGTTCCTCCCTATAGCTATCAATCCGGCTCTGGGATCCCCCCAGCACAACCTGCTCCTCAGTCACCAGCCTCCTCTCCAAGGTGGTGGGTTCTTTTTCTAGCTGTAGCCTAATGCCTGCCTGTGCACCCAGACAATGTCCCCGCACTACAACCTTAAGGGCATCCCACTCAAGCAGGGGTGACGAAGCCGTGCCCGCATTTTCCTCAAAATATTGTGCCACGGTTGTGGCCAATAGATCTCGGAAAGGCGCATCAAGTAAGACGTCCGGCTGAAGCCGCCACGTAGGTATCAGTGGCACGGTAGAATCCCATTGCAATTCTACCATATGAGGATTGTGATCCAATTGTGTCCGCCCCATGTAATAGGAACCAGACACGCTCGAGAGCAGGTCATTTGACACCATAATGCGATCGAAACGCACATGGAGGCCATGCGCTCACATTTAATATGAATACACCCTGTCTTGTGGATTGTGGTGACGCCATGCGTCAGATAGACACTAATGCGCGGCCCACTGGTTTAGTGCTTTCGCAGCCGCGTGTGTGACTGTGCCAGGCAGGGGAGGGAAGGAACGATCCAGCGACACATCTAGGACACTATTATAGTCCCCACCCAAAATCATGGGAACATCATGCCAACCAGCCAATTTGAGGGAAACCGCGTCCAGAAAGGCCGCTTGCTCCGTGTTAGGCAAATACAATGATGCCAAAACAATCTGCCTCCCATCTAAAACACCTCTGACCAGAACATACCTACCCTCTGCGTCTATGCAGGAGTCTATCACCCAGAAAGGAGTCCCTGGTCTGACCCACACCAGCACCCCATGCGCATATGCTGAGTAGCCTGTCGCATACAATTGTTCCCTCCAGCGTCTATGCAGCCGCCCTACTTCTGCAAGTGTGTTTCCTGTAATAGTGCCACTTGAACGTGATGACGCTTAAGATAGGAGTAAATAAGACATCTACGAGATGGACTATGAATGCCTCTCACGTTCCAGGTCCCAATCTTGATAGGTGCCACATCATTGGAGAGCAAGCAGTGTACGTGACCCAGTCAGGCCTAAGAATGGGGTAGGTGAACGCGTCGCACGTGTGCATGATCCCAGAGGCCACTCCCCAGTGTTGCGCAATGTCATAGATGCCCCATCCCAGTAAGTAGCATGTGGTATACGGAACAATAAAACAAATGGCAGCATTAATAAACAAAAAAAAAAACGTACAGGCTGCGACACAGCTCGCATCCATTCACACCTAAAAGGAATACCAAAAGGGCGAGTGTGAAACAGGCAATTGTCCAAACTATATATGTAACCATCTTACAATCCACGTCTAGGGGGGTGAACTATGTGGTATAGCCTATGAATTTCTGGGAGAAAGAAGAGTCCCCCCGGGGCTCCCTGCAATGAACAACATATGATGCCATCAGTGTGGTGCCCACCAGAAGCCCCCCGTGACCTCCACCAGAGGAGAAAGACCGTGAGGTGTTATTAGCCATTTGTAAAGTGCCACCCCCGTGCTACCCAAAACAAATAGAGCAGGTGGGAGCGGGTACGGTACCGTGAGGCACCAGGGGCTGCAGCGGTGTACACAGCAAACATCACATAACCTTACATAACGTCCAACCATATACTTGCGTGAGACGTCCCTGGAGACAGAATGAGTCTGACAGAATAAAACAACCTCAGGCATCAAATATATCGTCGGCAGTCTGTGGAGTAACATCTGGCAGTTCGTAAGTGTCCTGCGTGGTGTGGGGGTCATCCGAGAGGTCCTCAGCATTGCTGTCCTCGTCTTGCTGACTAGTGAGAGATTCACTCTCCTCCACGAGCGACCCGCTGATACTGGCTACAGCCTGAAGGGCACCCCGCTGACTGCGCAACACCTGGGCAAGATCCGGGCCCGGCAGCTGTGAGGGTGGTAGTTGCCTCAGCCTTTTCCCCCGGAGACGGCGACATTGGGAAGTCGCACCAGTTGCAGTGGTCTTTGCGTGATCAGGTAGAGGTACAACCTCCGAAGGGGAGTAGGTGTCGAGCCAGCCCTCAGCCTCTTCAAATGTAGTGAAGAAGTGTGTCTTACCTTTTGCCACCACTCGCAGGCGTGCCGGGAATAACAGAGAATATTTTAAATCATATTGTCTGAGGTGTCTCTTCACTGCCATGTAAGAATGTCTCTGCCTTTGCACGTGAATCGTATAATCAGGGAAGAACATTACTTTTTGGTTGTCTACTTGGATGTCACATAACTTCCTGGTTTCCTGCAACATTATGTCTCTGTCCCTGTAATTCAGCAGTCTGATCAGGAGTGGTCGAGGGTTGGACCCTGATGGCAAGGGTCTGGTCGGCACCCGATGCGCCTTCTCCACAACAAAATGTGGTGACAGGGCTCCGTCTGGCAGGAGGGTACGTAACCAAGATTCTGCATCAGTGACCGGATTCTTCCCCACCTTTCCCTCCGGCAGCCGCACCACGCGCACATTGTTGCGCCCGGCCCGACCTTCTGCATCCTCCGCCCTGTCCTCAAGAAAATCCATTCGATTGAAGAGTTGCTGTATGTGCTTATCCGCTGCCAGCACCTGCGGGGACACATCCGTCATTGTGGTTTCCACTGCTGTTGTTCGGTCTGCCAATTTGCGGTGGTCGGCGTGGAGAAGCGTGAGGTCAAGGATCGCTTTATCAATTTTGCCCTCAAGGGCGGTACGGGTGTTGTTCAGGGTCTCCCCCAGTCTCTCCACAGCAGCCAAGACCGCATCCAATTTGCCAGACACAGCAGCCGGAGACTCCGCTTCCGCCATCGTTCCTGCCTTGGAACGCGTTTGTGGAGGTGGGGCAGGGGTAATCGGCATGTTCGTTCTGCCCCGACCACCTCGCGACATCTAACCAGGTGTGATTTCAGGCCAAGCCTGGTGTGCCGAGATCATCTTCAATGTTGATGGGTCAGCCAGCAACCGCTGAGTCCACACTCCCACACTCTTTCCCACCAGTCGCGCAGGTTGCCACAAGCAGCTCAGTGCTTGGGGTTGAGGCACAAGACCCAGCTGCGGGGCAACACAGTGGGGGCCAAGTCACGGGTGTATCGCTCAGCACCCCCACTTTTGCAGGGCTTTCACTTACTGGTTCTGGGGCTCCCCCGTGGCCACGGGGCACACCAGGCCACCGGGGACATAGCCCGGGGCACCGTCGCTTGCCGCCTCCACAGCTGGGTCCTGCAGGTGCCACAAGCGGCCTCGGCTTGCTCACCGGCGCCGTTATTCGCAGTAATGAGGCCCAAGATTCAGTCACATGCCTCAAGGGAGCGCCGATAGTCCGCAGCGCCAGCTGCCTTCACCAGCGCAGTTCCAGCACAGTTCCGGCACGGTGCTGTGCAAGTCCTCCCCCTCCACCAAGGCTCACCGGCAGAAGAATAAGGCAGGATCTCCCGGGCCTCCGAAGAAGGGCAGCAGGCCTCCGAAGGCGTCCGTCTCATCTGCCTTTACCAGCGCAGCACCAGGGCGGTTCCGGCGCGACGCTCCGCAAGGCCGCACCCTCCACCAAGGCTCACTGACAGGGGAGCAGGATTGAATTCCCCCGGGCCTCCAGAGAGGTCAGCAGGCCTCCGACTGTGTCTGTCCTAGCAGCACGCTACCGGAGGGCAGGTGTTGCGTTCCAGGCGGAGGCCACCATTCGCGAGTGCGACACGTCACTGGGCCTGGTGGGTGGAGCCAATCCCCCAGCTCACGTAGGGAGGTTCACCGGCTCAGCTGCTTCTCGCCGGGCTGCAGCGAAGGCAGCGGGTCCTGGCGCAGATAGCACCGCACATTCGCCCCAGAAATCTCATCGAGGCTGCAGGACAGGCACAGCAAGCGGTGAGTACGTTTTTAACTTTAGCAGAGCCCGTATTGACGGAGAATGGAAGCCAGCTCGGGGAGACTCCAACAGAGCTTTAAACAAGATTGTAGTTCCAAGCAACGGCGGATACAATGACCGCACTACCCTATGTTGTTCCCTTGTTGTCAAATAGTAGTCGGATGTAGGGTAAGCGTGAAAACAACAAACTCCAGCACTCGCCGTTGAAGAGTGCCAACTGCTTAGCAGATAACTGAAGGATTGGATTGGTGGAGTGGTGCACTGCTCCTTATTATGACAGTAGGGGTCAATTAATCAATGAGTCTTGATATATAATAAGTCTTGTTTATTTCCCAAGAAATAGATTGCCAGCCAACGCGTTTCGTTCACGAAGTGAACTTCTTCAGGGCAAGTATGGGCGCTCTTGTTGGATCGGAGCAGAAAAATGGCAAATGTACAGCGCGGGTGCTGCCTTGATAAGGGCCTGTATGCGCAACGTCTGTAATACGGCCTGCAGAGGAAGCTGTTCGCTCAAGGAAGAAAACACGTCTGCCTCCATATCCAAGCGTAGCCACTCCCCCTTCTCAAAGTCGTTCATAATGGTATTTCACCTCAACAAGATCAAAACCCCGAAATTTGTGGCGAAGGGCCATCACATCAGCAAGGTTGACAATTGCTGTTGTATGGGCATTCAATTGGAATCCCATCTTAACTGGCAACCACTGATCAATCATAATATAATGTCCTTTAATAGGGCCACCTATTCTTGGCGGCTGGTGCGTACTCATATGAAGACTGTTTTGGATATTTTTAAAGCCAAATGTAATCAGACAGTCAGCTACGCCTGCGAGGGGCTATGGGCCAATTGTCTGGATAACTCATTACAAATCCCCTGGTTCCATTATGTTTCATTCAGCCTGAGCTCCTTAGGGAGACCAGAACTCTTTCTTGATCCAGGCTGCACTGTTAAAACTGATGTAATTGAGGTAAACAGGCCTTTAGGGCCAAGGCGGTAGCGGAGCAAGAGACGCTTCCTTTGACCAAGTATTTACTACGCCACTCTACGATGGTCAAAACTGTGAATGCCATGCAACCTTATTTAAATTTGAATATGCCCACTTTCTATTGAAGACTGCTGATTCTTTTTAGACTCAAGATGTTTCTGCGGCCCATGTCTCCCAGCCGTAGTTGCTATAAAGGCTCTGATTTACATGTATGCACGTGTGATGTTTCCATTGCTGATACTTTGCACATAGTAATGATCTGCCCTAGGTTCAGTAATTTATGCTATAATTTATACGACCCCTTTTGTTATTCATGAATTTTAATCAAGTGAGGCAGTCGCTTCCGATTTTGCAGTTTTTATCAACTCCCACAGTGTGTTATTTTTTGTCATGGTATCTCTCAGGCGTCTTGAGGTCGAGTCAACTGTGATTTTCTTTATTTTGTCTCTTCTGTTTTTGTATTATCAGTTGATATTGTGTATTTATTGTTTTGTTTTGTGTTTTGAATTTTATTATTTTATTTCTAAAACCGGATAAAGTTTTACTGACTGACTGAATGAGTAATCATATTTTTTTTTTTATAACACAATTTTATTAGGGTTTGGAGATACATATTGTCTTACATTGTAAATTTCCTTTTTTTGGAGTACATGCAGGCATGTAGATCAACAGTAAGATCTGTCACAGTTCTTCGTGACGTTTCAGTTCGGATATCAGCTACGTGGTACATGAACCCGTGGTCAATGACATTGTTATGAGTACACAATAATCTGGCTTGAACATTCCGTCTCAGTACTCCATATACCCACAGACCCGGTCCCCACCACCCGCCCCCAGTATCCCACCTGCAACTCTATCCTCCCCCCTAACCCATACCCATAAACATAAACTTAGCCGCTGTACTCCAATCAGTCCGGTCGGGACCGGCTCCTGAGTGTCAATCCAGGTAACACTCTGCTAGTGTGACCCAGGGTGAAGCAGGAGGGGGGAGGGGAAAGAGAAGGAGGGGGGCCACCCTGTATTCTCCCTGTCCCGCCCATCTACCATGCAGGGATCCAGTAGCTGTTTCTAGGTGAACAGTGGGTCACGGGCGTCTGTGGCATCTTCGTCAGTTACTGCTTTGAACTGCTCTAGTACTTGGGACCATTCTAGGGAAATCAGTCTTTTCCTTAATCCCTTATATTCATCACGACTGAGCGCCTCCCCCTTTGCCACCACCCATCTAATCACCTCCTCTCGCCATTTGCCCTCACGTGGTGCTGTGCAAGACTTCCAACGCTGCGTTATTAATCATTTTGCAAGCATCAAAGCTAACCCTGCGAAGCGACGTAGGAGTTTCGCCTTCTTCGGGAGTGGAAAGAGACCCAACAGGCACACCTCCATGGTATCTCAATGAGTGTGTCCCGCAAGTCTAGAGAGCCCTTGGGTAACCTCCAACCAAAACCTCCCCAAGGTAGGGCATGACCACAGCATATGAGGGAAGTCGGCAGGGCTATGGGCACATCTGGGACATTGTGCAGAGGACGAGGGATACATTTCGTGGATAGCCTGCGGTGTAAGGTAAGCCCTGTGGAATATTAGTAACTGTATTGTCTTCAGTCGAAAATTAAGAGACAATCGACGGGGATGTTCTAGGGCTGCGTCCAATTCCCTATCATCTAACTACCTTGCTAGTTGCCACTTCTGACGGAGCAGTAACATTGATACTAGTAGATGTTCCCGCAGTCCGCGGTACAACCAGCCTACAAGGTGGCGTCCGTGGCCCATAATGTGGAGAGACGGCAGTAATTGAAATGTAGGGGGTTCTTTCTGTGCCACCAACCAGGGCCTCCGGACATAGTGCGGTACCGCATTAGTGCAGACAAATGTGTCATGCGGCATTAACATACCATCAAGGAAGAAATCCCCAATAGTAGAGGTCCCGCCTGTATCCAGTCTCGTACCCTAGCAGTATACAAAACACCACGGCGGGTAGGTAGACCACAGAGGGGAATGTAGGGAGCGTACGGGCTCAAGACCTTTGTGGATTTCAGGACTTGCTTCCAGTAGTGTAAGGCAACGGACAATAGAAAAGGAGGGTCTCGTATCTTGCCAGCCCCGGGAAACAGCAGTGTCTGCAACCTCCCCCGCTGCAAGTGCGTCGGGGTATATCCTATTTCGAACAAGTTATGTCCTGCCAACTAATATGTCAACCACTGCAGCTGCCCAACAATACAGTACGTTTTAAAATCGGGTGCTCCCATACCACCTGCAGTGCTCGGCAGCTGCATCTTGGATAGTGCTAGTCTATGTCTCCCCTTTCCCCACAACAATGACGTTAGTAATGTATTTTATGTCCGGAAGATCGAGTAATCATATTACTTAAGTGTTGAGAAGAAAGTCAATCGTAGACAAAGTGGAATGTGTGTCAAAATAAAATGTACATTTCATAGCTGTAGAATTGGCTGATCACCAAAAATCAATTAATTCAGTGGCAGAGAAAAAAAGAGTTCAATATGTGAAAAGATTTATTAGGCCTCAATTTGAATGAAGAGGAACGGCCTAAAAGTGGGTACGAATCAAATTAAAGTCTCCCACCACAATCAGGAGCATTATCTATTTTGATCATTTCTGTGGTAATATATTTCCAAAGGAAAGGGTCATTTAGTGTGGGAGCATAGATGCAAGCTAAATTGAGAATATGTTGATTACTTTTGATTTGGGCATATTCAAATCTACTATCTGAATCAGGACGATGATTCAACAGTTGTGCATGAGATTTGCGTGAGAAAAGGATGGCAACTCCACTTTTACCAACCCATAACTTGTGACAAGATAATGCCACTTATCCCTATTACACATAGATTGTAAAATGATATAATTAATATGGAGTTCATGGAGAAAACAAATCTCAGCATTGAATTCTTTTTAAGTATTCTGTTATTTTATGCCTCGACTGATTGTCGTAGACCTTTCATATTAGGAGAGACAATATATACGTTATGTTGTTGAGCCATAAAAGAATATAGGCAGGTAAGGAAAAGAAGAGAAACATAGAGCAAGAAAAAGAAAGTAGCCCATACAAAAAACAAGACAAACAAAACAAAAAGTGGTCATACACTACAACCACATTATAAATGGAGAAGTAACGATGAAGGCACCAAGCAAGAAAGAGCACACTGCATGTACCTGGTATTGTAAATAAAATACATAATATACTGACTGTGGGGAACCAATGTCAACTAGTAGAGCCTCTAGGGTTAAGTGTCCCTAGTAATAAGATTGTGGTGTTTGAGATTCCTTTTCAGTTTAGCTGGAGAGGAAAAGGACTTAGAGGTATTGTTTTTCCAAATATGCATTGTAGATGTGTTAGAAATGGTGGTCTCTAGTTGGCAGAGGTAGGTACCGTTGTCCAAGTAGGGAACCTTGCTTTTAGTCAGGGTAAGGGGGATACACACTTTAGATAACTCCTGCTCACCCCCTTGGTAGCTTGGCACGAGCAGACAAGCTTATCCGAAAGGCAATGTGTAAAGTATTTGTACCAACACTCACAGTAACATAGTGAAAACACCACAAATGGACACCACAGCAGTTTAGAAAAAAAAAAAATCTTTATCTAAACTTAACAAGACCAAAATGACAAAACTCCAACATAAATCAATAAAGTTTCAATCTTTGCACCGCTGTATTTAAAAGTGGAATTTACGTGGTTGTGCCGTGCTCCAAGGTATCACTCTCTGAATTGAGTGTTGAATTAATGTATCTGATTGCACCCCCAAAATCATGGGGAGTGTCCCCCAGGCACTGGACTTGATCCTAGAGACAGGATTCAATATACTTCTGAACAAACTAAATAAGGCATATGTAGTCCGTTGTAGTTGATATGTTTTAATATTGTTGTCTCATCACAATATTACTGTTAAACTCCAAATCCCACAATACTCTATATCCACAAGGATTGTAACTTCATGTCCAGCATTGGATCATACTTATTTTCCTCAATCCCAATGCATTTCGGCATTGTGCCTTCGTCAGGGGATTTGCTGTGAACAAATATGATAGGTTTTAGGTCTATGCCGTACAAGAAAAATGTCATGTATTAATTGGGTGCTCCCATGGTGTGCTGACATGCTGGTTAAAGTTTCGTGATAAATGGAAAAACGCCTAAATCTCCAAAGTGTTTTGTAGGTTAGTAATGTTAGACTAACCGACGATATTGCCATACGTGAAAGAGAAGAAAGTACACAAATTAATAATGGTGGAACGCCCTAATGGTGTCGACATTAGTGATATATATGCAATGCCTGTGTCCAAGAAATGTTAACAATGATAGCTGCAAATCTTTGCACCCAGCGTAAGAGAAAGAGAACTCAAACGTGGTGTGTTAATTCGGCATTTAGAGCTTTAAAGTACGAACAGCGCGCATACTTGATAACAACTTGGCGATCGGGCTAGTGGCAAAAGGTTTAAACGTGCGTATATAAACTTAAAGACTCGCGTGTCTCTCTACGCATTATCGCATAATGTTTACACACATAAATATCCCCACGCTCGATCATGGGTGACTCTTACCGTATGTATTAACCGGTTAGTCAGAATCTCGTTCCTCTCACGGTCTGTGAGTAACGCGCGTCAGTGACCCGGAAGTGTGTTTATGAGCGTTTACAAAAGAAGTGTGCATAGAAAGCGGACTGAGTGAAAACATTAGCAGCGACTACCGATGATGTTAAAAAAAGCGTGATAGATGCACATACTATAAATTTCAACATATAAATACGGTGGCTGGTGTAACTTTGTAAAATTTCCCAGTAATTCATTTATAATAATATCCTTAGCAGGATATAAAC
The DNA here is from genome assembly GCF_964204655.1 of Triturus cristatus. NCBI lineage: Eukaryota > Metazoa > Chordata > Amphibia > Caudata > Salamandridae > Triturus > Triturus cristatus. The sequence goes on from NC_140585.1 coordinate 649,436,458, forward strand.
ATAATACAAATGTCACATTAATTAGTTTATATAATCCAAGACGGATTTCCCCACTGTGTTGATAAAGTGTATGTTTAAAAAAAAAAAATAATATCTCATACTCTAGTGTGATATTTGAGTTAAACATAAATAGTGTTAATCATAAATAGTATCGGTGTTACAAGTGTAAAGCAGACAAAACGTACGTAGTAAAGGTGTAAAATTCAGGCTCATTTTTTTTATACAGTCTCATAAGTAACATTGGAATTCCATACGCTCGTTCATCTCGTTAGGTTTCAATGAGTCCAAATAGCTAATCCAATGATTTTCGCGTTGTAATAACGTATCATGATTGTCTCTTCCTTCTTTCCTCGCTACCACCTCCAAGACACAAAACTTTAATTGGCTAATATTATGGCCGGCTTCAATGAAGTGTTGTAGCACTGTGGATTTGGTGTATTTCGTTCTTAAGTTGCTTTTGTGTTCATTCAAGCGTATTTTCATTTTTCGTTCTGTTTGTCCAATATAAGGTTTTCCACATGGACATTTAAGCATGTAGATTACGTTTGATGAATCATATGTGGTGTTTACCCTTAATTTAATTTTATGGCCTTTCATAGGGTGGTTGATGTATGGTCCTCTCATCAAATTATTGCAATTATTGCAATTCCAACAGGGGGTATTGCCTTTAAGTTTGTTCAAAGGTATATTGAATCCTGTCTCTAGGATCAAGTCCAGTGCCTGGGGGACACTCCCCATGATTTTGGGGGTGCAATCAGATACATTAAAACTCCAACATACACAGTTAAAAATATGACTTTCAAAAGGTTTTAATAACTTGTACCATAGAAAACTATGGATGTGTGGCTTTTACACAAAGTACCTTTAGTTGCTTCAAAATTCACAAGGCCAAACAGCCACAGAGTGAAGAAGTGTCGAAAACAAAGAGATGCGTCAGTTCCTGGGACCTTGGGGAGGCGATGCGACAGTTCTGCTGCACGCAGGAGAAGTGATGCGTTGAATCTGGGCTGTAGGGGGATGTGATGTGTCGATTCTTCATTACGGTTCCGGTCCGCAGGTGATGTGTCAGGAAAACTTGTCGCACAGGTGCGACGCGTGGAAATCCAGGATGCATCGGTAATTGATGCGGCAGTGGCGCAGCATCTGTTTTTGTAGCAGCACGGCAATAAGTGGAAATTCTTCTTGCACCGTGGAGATGTGTCAGAAAAACAGCCGCAAGAAGAGCGATACATCGATTTTTGCAGTTCTTCAAGTTTCTTCTTTCTTCCACCCCCCAAACAGCAGCAAAAAACTCCAGAGGTCCAAAACGGGCACAGGCACTTCTTGGCAGGTCAGAACTCAGAGCAGCAGAGTTCAGGGAAGCTGGGGGTGAAGTCTTTGTGTCCCTGAGACTTCAGAACAGGAGGCCAGCACACACAGACCCTTGGAGATCTCCTTCAAGTAGGTGACACAGCACACAGCAAAGTCCTTCTCCTGTCGTTGGCAGAAACAGCAACTGCAGGCCAACCCCACACATCACACAGCAAAGGGGCAGGATTTCTCCTCTGTCTCTCCAGCTCTTCTCCTTGGCAAAGCGTTCTCTTGAATTCCAAGGATGATCTAAAGTTCAGGGGTTTTAGGTCTAATACTTATACCCCAAAATGTCCTTGTTCTCTTTGTGTCAGGTTCTCTGAACCCAGTCCAAACCAGTTCTGTCCTCTCATGTGCAGCTGCCTGGCAGGAGATGGAGACAGCATTGTGTAAGGCAGACAGGCCCTATTCAGGTGCAAGTGAAATCTCCTCCCACCACTCTAAATGCAGACCGGGACTATTCAGGTGCTAGTGAAAACTCCTCTGCCTACTCTGAATGCAGCCCAGGTCCATTGAGCCCAGCCCTGACTCATTCAGGAAAGGCAGGACACACATCAACCCCCCCCAACCGGTGGCTGTCTGAGAAAACGCACCTTCCTAGCCCCTGTCACTCCAAAACCAGACATTCAATACACAAACAGGCAGAGGCACACAGAATGGTTAAAGAAGAAAATGCCTACTTTCTAAAAGTAGCGTTAACCTGGACTAGTGTCCAAGAATACCAAGTGCACCAAACCAAGGTCACCAATGACGGTGTACAGAAATTTTAAAATAGACTCATACTGTATTATGAGTATGAATCTATTTTAAAATTTCTGTACACCGTCATTGTGACCTTGGTTTAGTGCACTTGGTATTCCTGGACACTGGCCCAGGTTAAAGCTTCTTCTATTTTGAAATAGGTGGCTAGCAGAGCCCCTAACCAGGTGCACATGTGACTGAGTTTATCATTGTTAATGTTGTTTTGAATTTGCCTAATTGAGTGCATTCTTGCTGCATATTGTATTGTACTTTCTAAAAGTGGCATTTTCAAACACACAATTTAAAAACCATTTTTACTAAAAGATGTACTATTAAATTCTGAGTTCAGAGAGCCTAAACTTTATTTCTCTATCTTGTCCCAATGAGAAGTTATATTATAAGATGTTATAAATTAACTCCCATTCTATCCTATGGGGCAAGATAGTATTTCAAAAGTGAAAAACAAATTTGGCAGTATTTCACTATCAGGACATGTCACACACACCAGTACATAGCCTACCTTTCACATACACTGCACCCTGTCCAAGGGGGTACCTTAGTCCCTTCATAGGGGTGCGTTACATGTAGAAAAAGGGAAGGTTAGGGCATGCCAAGTGGGTGCACTTTCCAAGTCATCATGGCCGGTAATAACTGCGCACAGACACTGCATTGGCAGGTCTGAGTTACCTTGTCAGAGCTACTCATGTGGGTGGCTCAAGCAGTGCTGCAGGCCCACTAGTAGCATTTGATTTACAGGCCATGGCACACTTCAGTGCACTTCACTAGGAATTACCAGTAAATCAAATATGCCAATCGAGGAGAACCAATTGTAACAACAATTTACACAGAGAGCATTTGCACTTTAGCACTGACTAGCAGTGGTAAAGTGTCCAAAATCCTATGGCCAACAGCCACAGGTCAGGAAAAAATAGGAGAAAGGAGCTAAATGTTTGGGGATAACCTGCAAAAAGGGCAAAGTCCTCCAAGATGGATAAAAAATGCCATATTTATATCCTGCATTTATTAGTCTGGATCTTCAATTTGAAAATTGATGAAGGAGCTTCACTGTCTCCTTTCCGAACTCCTGGTGAATAAACACTCTGGGGCATATGTACAAGCCCCTATCGCCACCACAATGTGACTTTTACCGACATTGTGGTGGCGATAGGGGCTTAGCCTTATCTACAAGGCAGCGTTAAGCCACTTAACGTGGCTTAAAGTGTCTTGTAAATAAGGCCTACATTCAAGCTATGGTTAGCATAAAAGGGGTTGGCAGTGGGTGTTGCGGTAGGGGTTCCACCACAATACCCAGTGTTTCCGACGCTGCCCCCTATGTACAAGGGTGGCGTACATAGGAGACCGCGCCAAAATTTGGTGAAACACAGAGAAATGCATTATTTCTCCTCGTTTTTGCTTTGTCCATGTGCGTAGCCTTGTGCAGCACACATGGAAAATGCAAAATGCCATGGATTGTTTATGAACAGGAATGCATCCCTTCCTGTACATAAACTATCCTTTAAAAAAAATGCCATTTTGTGACTTTCATGTGTGCTGCATGAAGCAGCACACATGACAGTGACAAAATGGCATTTTAGGATTGTTTATGTGCAGGAAGGGACACCTTCCTACACATAAACAATCCTCCCCCGCACATAGACACCCTTGCGCTATGGTGCAAGGGTGATTCCGTTGGCCCTAAGTTGCTAAACTAAGCGCCATCGCAGGAGGAAACTCAAGGCTGCACCACATTCTTGTAAATATGGTGCAGCCTTGCAATTCATCAGTGGCGGAGAGAGGCGTTAAGCCAGGAAGTCTAACACCTCTCTCCGCCACTTCCTTGTACATATCCCTCTCTGTTTCCTTCTATGAGTCATGTGGGAATCTCTCTTGCTGCCTTTCTGATAAGGAGAAGATGGTGATGTCGTAAAATGTTGATATAATTTGCCTGGACTTGGATTGATGTGGCTTGCAGTGAGACGAGAGACAACGAGCTTTATCAATTTCAAATTTTTCTGGAAATGTAATATTAAGTACTTTAGGTAATGTGGACTCAAAGTAGAATTGACAGTTCTGTACTTCTTATATTTTCTTGAACATTTAATATTCGTAGATTATATTGTCTGTCTTGTTCTCCAAATGTAGTGGGGTAGTTTGTTTGGGAGATATCTGGTGAACTAGAGGAGTATAGTTGCAATTGCTTTGGCGTTATCCTGTATTTTGATCTCATTATCTGATACCCTCATTGAAAGAGACGCAATGTTCCTTTGAATATACTTTTAGTCTGGACAGTTAGTCAGTATTTAGATGTATCGCTTTAATTTCTTCCAAGATTTGGTAGTTGGAGGGGAAGCAGTTTGTTTTTGCTTGGATCCGTTGACGTTGGCTTCATTTCCATTGTGACACTTGTAGAATTGACGTTAGTAAAATATTACCTAATTATTGATGATGAGTAGAGACAAGGCCCAAAGGTAGTGTCAATCAGTGGAATCCCGAGTACTGTGGTATCCAAGGAGGATAGAATACATTAAAAGCCGCATTTATTGCCTTGACTATAATTAGTTAGTTACTATTTGTATTTGAAACAGTTGTTTAATATGAGGCCTCAAAGAGTCAAGATGTTAAATATTGCGAAGCAAGTCTTTGAGGAAAACGTGTAGGCTTATATAATTCCTCAATGTTAAGCAGCTGGTAACCAAGTTTATTATACAGCAGAAGCATCCCTTTGAGGCACACAAATTAATATCCTTTAAGAGGGAGCCAGAATGGAAAGGAAGTAGGCATGGCCAATAAAACTCTTGTCAACAGACCCAACTCTTCACATGAAGCAACTGCTGTGTGAGGCAAGGAAAACCGATAGAGCATGTCAGAGGCAAACTCCACTGCACTTTGCAAGGAAAATGCACGAAAACATCACTGCACTTTTTCGGCGTTATCAGCAACCAGCCAGTCAGAAAAGAAAGCAGAAACCTTGCACCAGCACTTGTCGTCCAGCAGGTAAAGAACGGAGACTACTGGAAAGCGGCCATCTTTGTTCTTGCGTGCTACCACCTCAGTGGGTCATTTTTACAGTGGAGCAAGGTGGCACTCTGCTGTAGAAAACATGTTGGTTTAACCAATTTTAAATGAGGTGGTTGGACCACATGTTTGGCAAGATCAGAGAACCACTGATGACCTTTGTTAATGAGGGATTTTTACCAGTCGCACATGCATTTCATTGTAATGTTGCGGACATGCTCTGAAACTAAAGAAACTAAAGAAACATTGAATAAAGTGAAGCAAATAAAAAATTCAAGTAGTCATCTGTACTGGACAGTTACATAACATTTTGGGGCTCCACACTATGCCAAAATAGGTCCATATATTCAATGCTTCCCTAAGTATCACCTTACCTCTGGTGTTAGCCAATGCTAAACTGACAAAGAACATTAGCAACAGAAGGCGGCACAGTCAAACAGGAAGCATCCTAAGGGACCGTATTGGATTGGATTGACATTTATAGAGTGCACAAATGCTGAGGCGTCTTGGCGCTGGGGCGAGAAAGTGAGGGAAGGACCAATGTCAACAGAACCGACACCTTAAGTCTTTGGGAACACCCAAGTTTTTATTAGCCCCTCCGCCATAGAGTGTCTTATGAGCCAGACATAGGGCCTTAAATTCTAGACGCTGCTGTATTGGAAGCCAATGCAGTGACTTAATGGCATCTGATGTAGGGTGACCTTTGGGAATGTTCAACAGTAGCCGCACCGCAGCATTTTGAATAGACTGCAATTTAGACTTCTGTGCCTTAGCAATGCCTAAGAATAGGGCATTGCAGTGGTCTAGCCAGGATAGACCTAGGGCCACTACCACAGTTTTCCTTAACTCCAATGGAATAAAAGGAAATACATTCCTAAGTAACATAGAAGCAGGTGGAGGTTACGCGGTTAATCTGGGCCACAAAGCCCAGCTGTTCATCGACTGTGATCCCCAAGTTCTTGACTTTGGAGGATAGTATAGGACATATGGCAGCCTCTGATGGCCACCAGGTAGGGTCCCACAGGGACGGGCCGCCACCAAACTCCATCACCTCTGTCTTATCCATATTAATTTTCAGATAGTTGTTACTCATCCAGCTCATGATGGGAGTCAGATATGCATGGAAACTCGCAGACGCCACCTGATGTGATACAGAGAAGATAATCTGTGTATCGTCTGCGTAAGATACAAACGAGAACCCATGCTGTCTGATGAGAATGGCAAGAGGGGTGATATAGATGTTGAATAGAGTTGAAGACAGTGCCGATCCCTGTGGGACACCGCATGGCAGGAGGAATGTTTCAGACTGTAGATTTTCCCAATACAAAGTCTGTTCCCTGTCCTCTAGAAAAGATGATAGAAGGGACAGAGCCGCCTCCCCAATTCCCACCGCCTTCAGCCGCTGCACTAACACCGTGTGATTCACAGTGTCAAATGCAGCGAATAGGTTGAGGAGGATGAGGATCGCTCTCCCCCACATCCACCTGTCTCCGAATATCCTCTGTTGCCATGACTAGCGAGGTCTCAGTCGAATGGCCTGACCGAAATCCATGCTGACTTACATCCAGCAGATTTTTGGTGTCTAGATAGGTCGACAGCTCCTGATTTATTGACCTCTCAAGAATCTTGGCAGCAATCGGCAGACAAGAGATAGGTCAATAATTCTTGGGCTCCAGTTGATCAAGCTGGGGTTTCTTGAGAATTGGTCTAAAACAGGCTTTTTTCCAGACTAGCGGGTACATCCCAGATTGTATCACTTGATTTAGGATGGGAGTTAAGTGGCTACTAACAGCCCCAGACACCAAGAGCATGACCATAGACGGACACGGATCCCTCTGGGATCCTGATTTAGTAAATAGGACCCGCACCCAGCAGGGGGGCACCCATCGACACAACATCGGAAAGGATAACATGGTAAAGTGGGGCAAGAAAGGAAACACCATGACTGACCACAAACCAAAATCACCCCCACCAGCGCCATCACCAGAAACCCCAGAGGGAAACCAGAAGAACATGGAACCAGTGGGTAAAGACCAGAGAGAGGAACAGGCACAGCCGGAGACTGACCGCTCTAGGGAAACATCAGAAGGGAAACAGAAAAAAGACCCCAGAGACAAAGCCAATGAGGAACCAGGGAACACAGCTGCGCATGCCCCCAGAACTCTGGCCACCAGGGAAAATACTCAGGCCACCAGGAGGAAAACCAACCTGGCCCAGGAACAGAAAAAGGTAGAACCTGCGGCTGGACGAGAGACCACAGAAGGGGCACCAAGACACCATGAAAACAGAACACAGTGTCAACCCCCTCCAAACCGGGCGTACTGCTGTCGAAAAAGAAGCAACTAGCAAGGCAACCAGAGAAGTAAGATCAAAATCCCCAACCCCGAGAAGTCCCTTAGTTTGCTGGTTGGGTGCGGGGTTCTATTTTTACTGTAGTCCTCTATACCCCCTGAGAAGAAGAGACAGGGGCTGGAACCACACATGAGGAAAAAAGGGGACAACCATCATAAATCCACCTCAGGCCAGAAAACACTAGAATGACCAACTCCAGAAAGAGAAGAGAACATCCCTCTCCCACATTCCCAGAAAGGAGGGACAGGAAAGAATGCCATGATGGCCAGGAGCAACGGGTGGCCATTTAACACCCGCTGCAAAACGCCCGTCACCGGAAAAGGATAGCATACCGACCACCCACCGTGGAGACCACCCTTAACCCTAAGCCAGGTGTACGGGTGGACCGAGAGGTGGCAGCAGCATGCTGAATCCCAGAAACGCCGGTGGAAGGCCATCCCCGGCTCGAAGCATCAAAAGTCCTCAGGAAAATGATTGCCTCAAAACAACACAGGGACCAACAGCATGCAAAACACAGCCACCTGCACAAACATGACCATCAAGGGGAAGGGGAGGGCAAACAACTCTATCCCAGAGAAAGAAAAGGGCCCCAACAAAGCCCCTGGACATCAAACCACCATGACAAAACCAACACAGGTGCAAGACTGCCATGGATGATCCAGCAGAAGAAGCAGCTGTACCCAGGAAGACCAATAATGCCAGGCAACCCCCCCCCTAACCTGCAGTACAACATATCCAGGGCAAAAGAGAAGCCCATACCTGGCACAAACAGCACCGTCAGGGACTGAAGAAGTTCCTCAGCGACACAAGGGAAGAAGAAGAAGAGGTCACTGCTCAATTGACAAAATGGAGAACCGCCACACTCCAAGACCCAACAGGGTCCGTGGGAATGGTGTCCACAGAAACAAACACCACGACCATCCTCCACTAACACACCTCAATGCCGTGGGAACAGATGAACGAAGAGGCATGGGCAAAGGCACACAACACAGGCAATTGGAAATAAACCACAAACTCCTGCAAAACCACAGCCAGAAAGACCATGCCCAGCCCAATGGGACGGAGGACTACAGTAAAAATGGAACCCCGCACCCAAACAGCAAACAAATGGACTGCAGAGGAGCAACCCCATCAGACCTAAAAGAAACCAACAAAAATGCCACTCCAAGAAACACAGAGAGCACCACTAGGAAATTAACCTGTGTCCCAGGAGGACCGTGACACCAGAGACACAAGCTTGAGCTATGGGGACACAGCCCCTGCAACAGAGAGCCCCTGCGCCCCAAGGAGAGTCAGCCACACAATAGAGTGTCCAAAAGGGGGCCCATAGACAAACAAGTGGCCAACCATCCAACAGACATGGGATAAGGCAGTCAGCCAGAACCAACACAATCCAAGTGCCCTGCAATGAAAGCCATGAGCAGGACAACGTGGGCGGGAACAGACGAAAGTACCCAGGAACCATCCAGCAGGACCCCAAACATGTGAAGGGACCACCAGAGCCAAAGAAAGTACTCCAAGACTGCCACAAAACACAATCTAAGTCTCGTGCAACAGGACTTCCAGGCAAGGCTGCATAGAACTGCCAGGCATAACCAAAGCATGCAGGGCAAAGGCAATGGGACAAAAGGAGGCACCAAACACTCCAAAGAACTGTCAAGGAAGGAAGAGGCTCAGATGGCTCTACTTCCATGATATGGAATGTCCTGAGTGCGGTGCCATCTGACTTTAGTCTACAGCACCTGGCATTCCCAGGCAGTCTCCTACCCAGGTACTAACCAGGCTCAACACTGCTGAACTTCAGAGATTAGATGAGATCAGGTACTTTCACGGTGGTATGGTGGTAGGCTCCATGCTATAGCAAAGCACACATCCGCAGTAATCACAGGAACAAACACCCACTGAATTGGCAAACACTCGACGTAAACAACGTCGTGACTGTCAGTGAAGCATACCCACCTTGCATCGAGGCGGCCACTGGCACATTCAGAGCGTGCACACCACTTGCCAACAAGAAACATACCCCCAGGACCGCCCGCAAATGGTAACCATCACCCGCAACAAGCCACACCCACACACCGCCAACAGGAAGCCAAGGAGTGAAAAGAAGAGGTCAGACTGTACCGACCCCGTAGGGCGTGAGGACACACCAGGTAGACAACATCTAAGAACAGACGAGATGAGGTGCTGACAGGGTGGTAAGGCCACAGGCTCAACACCCAAGACTCAACGGCAAGTCCGCTCAAGCAGGACAAGACCGACAGAGCGCGCGTCAATCAATGCACATCAGTCGACCTAAGAGAAAAGCTGAAACACAGTGCCCACTAGAAGAAGAGGTCACCCCAGCATGCCCAGTACACCTCGACCCCAGGGACACCACAGTCTGCTACAACAGGACCTCGATCCCACTTACCACAAAAACAGGAAACAGCACTCGGACAGTGCAGAAACGAAAAAACAGGATGCGTTGTAGGTTGACTTCCTCTTTAAGGAGGAACACGATTTCAGCCATGTGGAGGGATGGGAAACTAGTAGACTGACTTTATTTTGCTTGGAGTTTCTGTGGGAGCCTAAAGCTCATTATGTAATTACTGAGGCGAGGAAGATGGACGAGGAGGTAATCCTCGTTAGATTTAGAATCTTTGACGTGGTTTCCCCAGGCATTTTGTCTCTACCTTCTATATTTTTGATGCTGTGCTGGATTTCGTTTTTGGCTGGCTTAGATGCTTTGCGTACTTTGCCATTGCTGATCACTGTTACTCTCCTTGCGTAATTTGTTATTACAACTGGTTCTCCCTGATTGGCACATTTGATTTACTGGTAAGTCCCTAGTAAAGTGCACTGAGTGTGCCAGAGCCTGTATATCAAATGCTACCAGTGGGCCTGCAGCACTGATTGTGCCACCCACATGAGTAGCCCTGAAAAGGTATCTCAGTCCTGCCACTTCACTGTCTGTGTGCAGTTGTCATGTCATGTCAGCCTGGCAAGTGCAACCATTTGCTAGGCCTTAACCTTCCCTTTTCTTTCATGTAAGACACCCTCAGGTTGGCCCCAAGTACCCCCATGGGCAGGGCGCTGTGAATGTGAAAGGTAGGACATGTACTGGTGTGTGTGACATGTCCTGATAGTGAAATACTGCCAACTTAGTTTTTCACTATTGAAAGGCTATCTGTCCCATAGAAAAGTATGAAGATACTTTGTAACATTTTACAAGTCTAACTTCCCATAGGGACAGGATAAAAGGATAAAGTTTAGGCTGTCTGAACTCAGAATTTAATAACACATCTTTCAGTAAAGATGTTTTTTAAATTTTGTGTGCCTCTGCAGTTTGTAGATTGACTGTCTGGTTTTGGAGTGACAGGGGCTGGGGATGAGCATTCACTTTAGACAGCCACTGAGGAGGGGTGGGGTGTGCCTGGCCCTTCCTGGATGACTCAGAGCTGAGCTGTATGGGGCTTGGCTGCATTTAGAGTAGTGGGGGGAGTTTTCTTTGCACCTGAATAGGGCCTGTCTCCCTTGCAGTATGCTGTCTCCACCCCTGTGGTCATACTGCACCAGTGAGGACAGAACCGCTTTGGACTGAGCTCAGAGACCCTTACACAAAGAAGAACAAAGACAAAATGGGTTACTAGTAATGTACCTTAAACCCCAGAACTTTAGATTACTTCTGGACTCAAGAGGAACATTCTTTACTGAAAAACCTTGCTTGAAGAAGAATCTCTAAGGGCCTGTATGTGCTGGCCTCCTGTTCTCAAGTCTCGGGGACACAAAGACTTCACCCCAGATCCCCTGAACTCTATTGCTGAGAGTTCTGACCTGCCAGGAGGTGGCTATTACAGGTTTGGGTCTCTGGAGGCTGTTCCTGCTGTTAGGAGCTGGAAGCAACTTAAAAGAAGAAAGAAAAGCAATTGACGCTGCTGTGACCTGCACTGAGGCCAGGGGCACCACTCGTGAAGTGCACGACGCACCGCCCGGCCTGCCCTGCAGCTTCATTGCCCTTCGACACCTGCCCATGCCTACAGTTATCGGGATTCCCAACGCCAGCTCACACCGACTCCGTCACCGCCTGCACCTGCTTCCTATTATTGCGGCACTGATGACTGCGGAGGGTGACTCCACGAACTCAGCGACTTAGCATTGCCTCACTGGAACCGACGCCTCACCGCCGACACCACTGACTGCCCCAGTCCTGGATTCGACATGTCACCTCCTTGCAGACACAACACCTCTCCTCCCCGTGGGAACCAGGGAGCCGGCCTCGACCTCGGCATATACACCTCACCTCCATGACATCGTGCGTCATCATAGACTTTGTTATCCAAAGGTACTGTTTGTTTGGGGGTCCATGTGACTCCATGCCCGAGGCTGCGTACCTCGCAGTCGGTGCCGTACATTGGATTTATTGCTGTCATGACATTGTAATAGCCCCACGTGGAGCTATTTGTTTTCTACAAGCTTTATTTTGAGAATAACTGTTTTGAAGTGCTATTTTACTACATGTATGTTGGATTTTTGTCGTTTTGGTCTTGTTGAGTTTAGATAAAGATAGTTTATTTTTCTAAACTGGTGTGGTGTCCATTTGTGGTGTTATCACTGTGTTACTGTGTGTTTTGAGTACAAATACTTTACACATTGCCTTTGGGATAAGCCTGTCTGCATGTGCCAAGCTACCAAGGGGGTGAGCAGGAGTTATCTAAAGTGTGTACCCCCCTTACCCTGACTAGAAGCAAGGATCCCTATTTGGACAAAGGTGCATTCCTCTGCCAACTAGAGACCCCTTGTTCCAACAATCCTCAAACCAACAGGGATTCGGCATTAGGTTTTGATTAGGCTAGAATATTCCACAGGTAAGTTGACCACCCACTGTCATCTGAACTTGTTCAGATCTTCTGTTGTCCCCAAGCACAACTAACAGTTAACTTGATTCTATGGGTGCTATTGTCTGTGACTTTAATACAGTCCCCCTGAAGAGGCCCCCCTAGTTTATGTCATTTAGCAAGGGTTATGTTTATGACCTCATATTAGAGGAATGACAGACTTTTATGTGACATCCCCATTCAACTTTGAAGCATAATCCTAATATCTTCCCATCATGTTCTTGACAGTGACATTGTGTGGATATGAGAAATTAATACAACTTTCATATAATGAGACACAACATGAGGCTGACTTTACTTTCATTAAGGAATTCCAAGGTTCACAGAATTTGTTTTGTGTAAAAAGCAGATTTCATTTACAAGCAGCTAGTGTCTTGACTGACACAGCTTCCGTATCATTATCACATTGCAGTGGCCAGTACCTGTGATGTGAATGTGATATTCCTCCTTGAAGATACTTTGAAAGTGAGGCAGTTTTAGTTGCATGTGAGCAGTGGTCAAGCCAGGTAAATTCATATCAACGTCACCCATAAAATGTGGAAATTCCCAGTCCTGGAAGAAGACGCAAATGTCACAAAAAATACTGACACACTAAGAAACGCAATCCAATCTCTATTGCATACGTTGCAAGGATATTTTGAAATGTAGCATTGCAATTCACACCATGATTTATGTTGTAAAGCAATCACTAAATAATGTACATATTCAAAACTATATTTAGCGATATACACATTTACAGAGAAACTCAACAGAAATACCTAAACAGCATTTAAGTAAGGTTAGATTGGCTTCTATGATGGCTCTACAATGTACATTCCACAATGATTAACTTTAAAATTGATTGCATACACACCCTTCATGGACTTGCATTAACCCAACTGTAAACGGAACACCAACATTTTACCTTTCCTTGATCCTTAACCTAACCTTTATTCCAAACAATAAATCAAACATTGTAAATCAATGGAAACACAAGATAATGGAAAATGTCATGAGAAAGCAAATGGCAAAGCTTCAATAATAAAACCAAAAATATAAAAAATTATTAATGAAAATGAAAAGTAAAAATTGCAGCATCAACGGAAACCAGAAGACTGTTGAGAAATTATTGAAACCAATGCTAAGGCAGTGATTTTGAATTTAGCCGACAAAGTACTCTGTCAAATACACAACGTTGTACTCTTTCTGCCAAAACGTTCATTTGTCCACCCTGCTTAGGGAGGAGAGGATTGTCAGTCTTCCATTGATTGAGCCCCATTTGACTTTGTGAACTAAAAGCTACTTCTGATAGCCTCATGGAGTAGGGGCACTCTATTTAGAGTGGACGCTCCGATGTTTTTTTTTCTGTCCATCACCACCAGGAAATACCTGATAGTGATGGGCAGAAAAAAATAATGACCTCCTCACCTGTAGGAAAACTCCCAGGGTGTGGGGGTCATTCATCTTTATTTGTTTTTCAATAACAAACTCCCACTTTTGGAGTTTGTTTTTGAAAAAATAAATGTTAAATGTTTGTTAGACAGCCATCAGAACCAATCACAGTTGTTTACCAAACCTTTTGAACCCTGAAGGAAAAAACAGTGATGGTAGTTACTTTCAATGTACAGAGATGACTGCTCTGCCTGCAGGTATCTTTAAATATGATGGCCTACATCAAGTCAGTGGATGTCAGTGGATGTTAATTCCGCTGCTGCCCTGATGGAAGGTACTTTGTCTTCCAGGGGCTGGTTGTTAGGTCTGATAAGTTCTCAATTATGTCCCTCAAATGAACAACGGGAAACTCTTTAAGCGCCTATCACCTACTGAGGAAGGGGAAAATGATTGTGTATATGGTTGTATCCTAGAAGAAACCTATGAAACTCTTAGGTAGCGAGAAGGTACCTACTTATCCTGTCATGCTAGTGGCAAATAACAAGGGGTGCAATTATCCTCAGGTGCTCCCCACCCACTTGGAGAGACAGTTAATGTCATACACTCACCCTTGTGGATCCAGTTTTTGATTCTCCAGGAGTGGCAACTCATTAAAGCCCACCGTTGCCATTAGCATACACATAGACCTCGTACAAATTTGCAATGAGGCATATTGGCACATAGGTCACATCACAAAGTGTATTCCCATTAGAAGAATCTCCTAAAGAAGGCTTCTATCAGTACGAAATCCGTCAAAACTGGGACTTTAAGCATTAAATGGCCACCTCTATGTGTGTTATGCATGCAAACCGTACCTTTCACTCAGACTTATAAAAATCCTTTTTTCCATTTACTGGTCACCAAACAAGCTTTATTTCCATGAAACTGTCCAATGATTTTCACTTCATCATCTACACAGACCTACTTGCTGCTAGATCAAATTTTTCTTCCAACTCCAAATGGCACAGTTATAAAATGTTATCCATTTTTTCTGGAAAGGTACAGCATCAACTTGTGTTGATGTTCTCCCCAAATTCTACAGTGACCATTTTATTACAAACATTTGGTATTTGGTAATGCAATTAATAAAGGTAACTTAGTAACTGAACTTGTGAAAATATTAGTAGGCAAACCTGTGGAAAAATGTATGCATAATTGGGGACATTAGACAATTCTCGCTAGCACTCACTCAAAATGCTCTAGCACCTACCATCATGAGTAATGGCACTACCCCTGTTGATTTCGACAACCCTCATGTGTTTGGATTACTTGGAACAACCCTAGTCTACATGAGCTGGAAAATGTATCCTGACCTGATCCCCTGCTGCAATGTCACAAGATTTAGTCTTGTGTGCAATGGCACTGCATAATTTGGCCTTGTCCTGATGAAACTTCACACTGTGACTCACCTTACCTATGTCAACCAGGCTGTTACTATATCTACCTTGAGGGAATTTCTTTCTTCAACACCAAGTACACAAACTGGAGACAGAGAGTCTTCTTTTCAGCAGCAGAAAGGAGCTAACTCCAGTCATCAAGTTAAGTCAGATCCTATATGCCCATAACCTTTCCCTGATGGTTACTGCCACAAGATTAGGGTTTGAAAGGGCACGTTGGACGTTATCCTTGAGATAATGATTAAACTGCTTCACCAGGCCATGACCCTTGGGCTCATAAATTGCAGTGGTAATGTGTGAAACGCCGTTTAACACCAGGAAATGGGACTTGTCAGTGGGTGTAAATTGCACCCCATTGTCTGTGACAAGGGTTTTGGAGAAACCTTCTTTAATAAACACTTCCATAAGAAAATCTAATGCTTCCAAAGTAGTAGCCCTTTCTACAAACTAGACTTAAGGGCATTTACTAAGGGCAAATTTTATATTCACAGGCAACCACCTAAATGGTCAAGCAGTATCAAGCCCTAGCATTTGCTACATATTTTGATGCCATGGCACCAGTAGCATGGGGAAACATTGTTTCTGAAGTTCTTGTCACAGTTTGCACACAGACACCACATTCGTTAATAAAGCATTTGGCCTCCACATCCATACTGGGCAACAAAAATTTAATTCTCAACACATTCTTCAATGCCGATGTGCCCATGAGGGCACATCTTTAATATTTTGTCTGCTTACCCCGTCTGCAGGGGCACATTTGTGCTTGTGGAAAAATGTATTCTGAGCCACACAGGATATTTGGAAAAAGCAAATATAGGGCTCTCACAACATTCCTCTCTGGTGGCTATTTATCCCAAACACTTCCTAACCTCATCTTACTTGTCCTCAGTGCACCAGAGGACTTCAAGCAATGTGCTACTTGGTGGAGCACAAACATCCTCAACGAAAGGTACCAAATGCAGCTCATCCTTATAACACACATCCATGTCATTCTCTGTTCAGGAACATACAAAACATCAAAACAGTATCCCTGCAACTTGCAACACAATATCGCTATGTGGGCAGCTGAAAACAAACCTCCTCCAGTGGATACAATACGTACAAGAGGTTTGTGATCCATTTGAAAAGTAAGCTTGTTACCTCAAATAAAGTGTCTAAAGTCATTGATAGCCCATACACAGGTGAAAAGTCTTGTTCAATTACTGTATATTGCTTCTCTTTATCACTCAATGGCTGAAAGGTGTACGCCAATACCTGATCTTTGGGAAAGGACTGCACCCAATCCATAGGATCTCACATCTCCAGTAATGACACAAGCCTTTCCAACAGAAAGCAGTCTGAAGATGAGAGCTATCACAATCTGTTCCTTAATGTAGACAAATGCTTCCTGTTGTTCTGAACCAAGCACATTTCACCCCTTGCATAAATGTTTTCTCATGGATACTATTATACAAAATCTCTCACAATAGTGTTTCCTTACTGTCTGGTGACGGTGCATCCCTTATGGCCTGGATCAAGTGTTCCGTGAGAACAGGCCCTTGCTCAGAGATAGTGTGCCCCAAATACTCAACTTGAGTAGAGAATATGGGGAAAGAACTATATACTGCACCATCAATCTGCAACACATAACATGGAATATATCAGAATGTTCTTTCATGTTTCAATTGTACGTGACTTCACTAATCCTAAATCCTGCGAAACTAGGGACATCTCCTCTCAGACACTATGTGACAATATCTCTTCCTTCTTTATACAAAAGGTTGAACAGATTTATCAAAACATCCCTCTCCAATATCTCCATCCCTGTTTCTGCTGTAGCTCCATCTTACTCTACAAGTGTAAATTCTTTGACAAATTTTCCCAATATCACCATTACCGAAGTACAATTACTTCTGGAATGTACCAGATCCGGATCCCCCCTTGACATCATTCCAGCTAAAATTACCTCTAAATTTGCGGCTCAGCTTGCTCCTTCTCTATGCTCTATTATCAATCGCTCTTTGAAATCTGCCAGTCTCCCACAAAGGTGGAAACATGCCCAAATTATTCCCATCCGTAAAAATCTAAAAATTTCCCCTGATGAATTGTCTAATTATCGTCCGATTTCTTTGCTTCCTCTACAGAGCAAGATCACTGAAAAACACATTAATAAGCACTTATCTGCTTTTCTTGAGTCCTCCTGTGCTCTTGATGTTTCTCAGTCAGGATTTTGTGCTAAACATAGCACAGAGACTGCTTTAGTGGAGGTAACGGACAATATTAGAATGGCTCTGGATCAAGGTCAAGCAGCACTCTTGGTGCTGCTTGACCTTTCAGCAGCATTCGATACTATTTCTCATCGAATCCTGTTGTGCAGATTACAGGAGCTTGGGATCAAAGGACCTGCATTGAAGTGGCTGTCAGACTTTCTGCCCAACCGAACTCAGGCAGTGACATTGGGTTCCTTTTCTTCTGCTCCCTCACAGGTTACCAGGGGTGTCCCCCAGGGCTCATGCTTGAGCCCTACTTTGTTTAACATCTATGTGACCCCCCTGGCTAAACTTATGAGGGATTTGGGGTTTAACCCTATCTCTTATGCAGATGATACCAAACTCCTCCTCACCTTTGACAATGCTTAGGTTATGTCACTGCCTACAACAGATACTCGTCTGTCTCAAATCATGGGATGCATGGTTGTCTAGGAGTTATGTCATTGTGACCTTTAGGAGTAACGACTTGTGAATCTTATTCATCCTTGATTGGTTAAATTGTTTCTCGTGAGCACACGAGTGAGCATGCACTTGTAAAGCCATATGCTACGATTTTTCTCATGCCTCGTACTGTTGTAGGCAGTGACATAACCTAAGCATTTTAGCGCGCTATTTTTAATTTCTTTTCACATTCATCTCCCATGTAGTTGATCTTCCTTTTGGGGAGACTAGTTTTATGGTATTTTGAATCCAGGACGCCAAATATTCACATCCAGCATCCATATGGGTTCCTGTGCTGTACCTGGATTACTGAGCAGACCCGCCTCAGTTACCATCACAGCACACATGAGATTGTGGGTTGTGTTTGGGTTTTTTTGGTGTGCCTCCCCCGTTTTTGGGTTGTCATTTTCGCCAATATACTGGTAACCGTTATTACGGCTCCTTGTAAATAGCTTTTATTCATTGTCATTGCTTTTTTCTCTACCTTTCTCCCCTTTTTTCACTTGAGACCCTCCCTCATTTCAATAGACTGTTCAGACTATACATATCTTTCCCAATTGACAACTAGGGTCGAGCTTAGATTTTTTATCTTGTAAATACATAATTATGGTCATGTTAGGATACATATATGTTGTCTGTCTTTTATCATAGGTATCTTCATTTTTCTATATTTGCCTCACATATTGGACGAACCTTGAGTCAGACCGTCCTTCATTTTTCGTTCCAAACCGGATGTGGGTTCTTCAATGCATTATTTGGCCTTGTCAATTTGACATTTGTTTTTCTGACATGAAGTGAGTACTGTCTGATTGATTAACATGATTGTACTTTGACCTTTTACTCTTCAGCCAGGCCTTTGACTTAATCATGGACGTCTATATACTATGTTTGTCTCTTTAGATACATTGACCTCTGATCTTATTACTGTGGATATCTGCAATTGTGAGGAAACCGCAAGACAAAGAATAGTATATGAAGATACCTTTAACGTCACATCAATTTATTTGGTGTGTATACATTTCATATTCTCCCCTTACCCTTTTGTGCTTTGAGACACTTAAACATGATATTGACAAATAGCTTTTCTCCGCGACCATTTTCTATCCCCCCTCCACCCTCCCCATTTTAGAATTTATCAGTTATTTTGGTTTTCCCTTTCCCTTGGTCATCCCATCTCGTGCTTGTAGTTAACCTAACCATGCTTGGGTTGAGACATTTTGAGAGGAGTGCTCTAACACTAGAAATGTTTACTGACCATAAGCCCCATATAGATGGTTATACATATATTGATTTGATGTATTTTTGTCTAATATAAATTATTGTGTCATGCTGTAAACTCATAAATTTCTTCATGTAATGTTTCATCCCTAATATGTTATAATTGTATTTGTGTGGGTTTTGAATAACCTTTTAAAAACACTTGTAGATGCGTCTGTTCACACTTTGCACGGAACTCTTAGCACTATTATGTAATGTCTACTTGTGTCTTGTCCTCCTGTCAAAAAAAGTTTTCAATACGTTTTTGTATATATCTGTTACAGCCCTGAAGAAGTCCTTTGGTGGACGAAACGCGTCGGCTGTTCCGGCTGTTCTGGAAAACTTTGGGTTTTAACTGTAAAAATTACTGTAAAATAAAGAAGAATCTGTTGTGAAAACATAAAACTACTCAAGAATTTGAATTTGACTTAACTTACAGTGTTTAAGTGGTGCATTTGGTTTGGTGTTTGTAGATGCTCTCAACAGTTCCACTAACTCCAATGGATGTTAAGAAGCCAAAGTAGATTACATTCAGGGTGCAAGCAAGCAATGCCACTAGCGAGGTACAAGATCTATACTAAGTTCACATCTGTAGATATAACATGAACATTGAGAAGACACAGCTTCAGTATGTTAGTCTGATATCATCAAATAAACAGTTCTAGTGAAGCATAATATCTTTGTGTAAACAACAGAGAGGTGCATCCACTATCAGTAAACAGATTAAACAATCTTGCGCCATAAAACCAAGGGGCATACAACCCAAAGCCCCTACAACAACTCATGAAACATCTGTAATGAATCAAATAGCAAATATTTTGCCACTTCAACCTTTCACCAATGAGGTCTTATGGGCAGAAGTCAGCAAAAGGATGATGACACTCCTAGACCAAATCTTAGCTAAACTAACCCATATCAAACAATGACTGGCCAGCCTAATAACATCTAACGTACCTCCTCATTCTTTGACTGAATTCTCCAGAGCACATCCCTCACATATACCTACAGATTCATCCCCAACTCTCCCTAGTGAGGTCAGACTTATTCCATCTGCGCCACCACGGGCCAATACACCTACCACAGCTATTAGGGTTAGCGGGCCGTCCTCTATAATAGGAGGTTATGTAAATCCGCAAAGGGAGACACGAAACCACCAAGTTACGGCACCGGGGCCATATGTCATCAACTACTTTCATCAGAGAAGATTTTAAGGACCCCTCACCAGGCTCCAAGGCATTCGTCACCCCCCTGATGAAGATCTCATGGATGTTGGTACCCCAATAATTCTCCACCTACCACCGGAGGCCTCCCCCTTGGTATTGGTCCTGTCAAATGTTCCACCGCTTCGGGAAAACCAGCTGGAATCAATGTCACAATTGATGGACATAAGAAATCACTACCTGGAAAATAAAATCATCATGGCCAGGAGAGTGGGGTGGGTGAGTAGTTCTCCAAAGACAATGGGGGGGGGATTGTTTACTGATACATTTTAACAACCCTCATGTGGGTCATCTTGTGGGAGTTAATCTTCACAGGTCACCCTCTGGGAGTACTCAAATTACACCCTTACCACTGCATTACTTTTATAAACAGGTTGCAAATCCAGGAGCAGGGAACAGTGGTAGGCTCAGGGTAGGTCGTCTCCCCACTACATATGTGGATGGTTCCAACACTTCCCAGGGTGTGTGGCTACACAATAGAGTTGCTCCTCTTTCCGACCTAGAATCTTGCGACTGACCATCATCGGTAGAACAGCTATGTCAGCTAGTCTATCAAATGGAACTCAGAAAATATCTCGGACTGCCTCTACCCAGTGTAAACAAGGATAACAATATGATTACTTTAGCATCCTGGAACGTGTCAGGAATTGCCTGTAAAACAGATAATGAACAGTGGTTTAACCTGTGGCATTCCACTGAGATTATTTGTTTCCAGGAGACTTGGGCTAAGGAGCCGGTCTTTTTCCCTGGTTTTCACACTTTTCATACTCCTGCAGTGCCCTCTTCATCAGGCAGAGCAAAGGGGGGACTATTAACCATGATTTCTAATACCATTCTAGTCCAAATAAGGCAAGTTGGCTCCACAAATATCTACTTTCAGTTCTTTCTCCTTGAATTTAAAAAATGAGGGACCGGGGATCCTAATAAACTGTAACAACAATGAATTGGGCGAAATAAGAGTAAAGTAGCCGAAGATCTAATCAGGGAGCTAGGAAAAATTGTTCGAACTAAGAAAAAAGGCATACCACACATTACCTGGGTGTGGGATTTTATCACTCATTTATTTAAATACACTGAATCTAAGGTGTGTGGTATAATGGATCCCCTGGATAACCCCCTCACCCACTGTGCACATAATGAGTATGGGGACATCCTAAATAATTTCCTGTATTTAAGTGATCTGGTATAACTAACAATATAAAATCTGGCCAGATAGAGAAAACCTTTAGGCGGGGCACTCAGGAGTCAACAATTGACTTTATTTTAGCTTCCTCCACACTAAACAGTAAGGTGGTCCATCTAGAGAACATGTTTACACCATATAGCGACCACACTATCCTCCTTAGTTCCTTGGAGCTTCCTTGTAAGGCAAAAGATCATCAAAAGGTAGCAAACAATTTATTGTTATCCAAGAAAAATGGATACCAATTAAAATGGGCACAGGTAGAGAAGTTGAACCTGGGCAACAAGATACTAGCGCAAGTAAGGGAAGACATCGCACTTTGTCTGGCTGAGGAAACTCTGCTGTCACATTTAGTAATCCACTTTATAGCACTCCTTAAGAAATTAAAAGTGGCACTTATACATACTAAACTGCAGAATTTGAATCAAAAAAGAGGATGGTTTGATCATGAATGTTCGACATCAAGGGCAGCACTTAAGAAGGCCCTTAAAGCACAATGCAGAGACCCAGTGGAGCTCAAACTGTTGCACAGTAATTATAAACAGAAAGAAGGAGATAATGGAAAAGGCATGGGGCAATTTGGAGCAAGCTGCGACCTTGCGTAGCAGTAGGGACTTTTAGAGAGTCATAAACGCCCCTTATTTTAAGGATTCTAAGGATCCTTCTTTGGCTTCTCATGGAGACGAGGAGGACTGGGTGACGCATTTTGAAGGCATTTTTGGTCTCCGAAAATACTTCACCTCTAGCTCCGGCTGATCCTGATGAAACGCCATCAGGCTCCCTGAAATTTTCATTAACAGAGGTTTGGAGTGAGGGCAAGATAGCGTCCAAGATCTCGGACATGTGAGTGGCAAGCTTCCAGTTTCTCTCCCCTTTAAGTGTACAAATGAAAGTTTGAATGGCGAGGCTGCTGAGCGACCTTAAGACAAGCAAGTAAAGGTACCTCTGGTATAGGGAAAGATCTTCATTTGCGGCGGAATCGATCGAGTGGTGCGGCTGAGCTATACAGTATTCCCAGCAAGATCTGACGGCGACACAGTACTAGGAGTTGCCGGCAGAGAAATCGGCGACGGTGGAGAGAGGAGGAGTCCACCAACATTCAGGCCAAACAGTGAAGCAGCAGAGCAAACATGCCACCAAAAGCGGCTACAGGTGGAAACACTCGAGTGCTGGGGGAAACTGTTTCCGGCAGCAGAGTGGCTGTAACTGGGCGCGGTGCACCACAGCGCGCTATCGTGGAAGACACACAGAATAACCCGGACAGTGTTCTACAGGGAATTGTCAATAAGAGAGTCCCTCCGATTTTTGTTAAAAGGAGAGCCACTGCTTCTGCTGTTTCTAGTGTGTGTGCAGGAGGAACATCAAGAACACCAGGAACAGAAACAATAGTAGGAGGTGCAGGTGGTGACCCGATTGCTGTTGATATATCTCAATGGCAGCAATCTCTAGAAGGACATATCAATAGTTGGCTAGGTGCAACACAGGATAAGGGGGGCGCAGTCAAGGTTGAGGTAGCATCAAACTACGATTCGGCACTGGAGGACAGTAGTGTCAATGCATCTCGAGGGCAATCGACATTACAGAAGCATCCAAATAGCAGCATGGGAGAGGTACAAAAGAGGGGTGACGATGCTGTGGAGTCGCTGGCAGCAGCAACCCATGAAACAAATGTGTAAAATATTAGTGAGATAATGGAGAAAGTAAATGTTGAAGGGAGAAGGGATGGCATAGAATCAGAGGCTGAGGGTGTCCGAGATGCGGAGGAGCATGGTGGTGCTCATGGAGGTGCTGCCAAAGAGACTGACGCTTCTGAGAAATTTTGTTCACTGTCTGATCCCTCAGATACATCAGAGGAAGAAAATGCGGTGGATAGTAAATCAAAGTTCTATGAGGGCTCAGTATTGAGTACCAGTAGTGAGCAGAACAGTGCCTATCTTGATGAGGAGAACACAGATTTAATGACTGTCCGTAAAAAGACAGGAGTAACTAAGGAAAAGAAGCAGCTAATCCGCGAGAGGGCGAGCGTATTATGGGACTTCTCTTCTTTATTAGAGATGTCACCTGAAGGTGAAGGGATTGCTGAGTCAGTTGGGAGAGAGGCACTAAATAATCCAGATGAAGAAATATCACTGGGTTCAATATATCAGAGTGTTTTGGATCACAGAATGGAGACCCGTACAGAGAATTTACAAACCCACACTGCCTGCCGAAAATTACAGGATACTGTACGCAGGATTGCCAAAGCTTGTAATGAGTTTACGGAAAGAATTACAGAAGCACGGATTCCGGTTCTCGAGGATGAGATGGCTACCCAAAAAACGACGACTGCAGCTATGAGCTCACATAAGGAAGATGTGGATGCAAAGATTGATGATTTAGCAAATCGATTACGGCGTAATAATCTGCACATATTAGGGGTTCCAGAAGGAGCTGAAGGAAAAGACATTTGTAAATTTGTGGTGGACTTATTCAAAGAAGCATTTCCGGAGCTCACAATGTGGAACTGGGCCAATAAAATACAGAAGGCACATAGGTTTCCGTTTAAACAAGTTATTGCTAAAGATGGACAGGGGGCCATTAGACCCAGAGCGATATTGATATGCTTGAATAATTTTTTTGCACGACAGGCTGTATATGATCTGGCAAGGCCAGATCAGAAGAGGGAGTGGAAGGGTACGCAATTTTTTGACAGGCCTGATTTTTTTCATCGTACTGTGGAAAGGAGGTAGCAACTACGTCTAGTAATCTCACAATTCCAGGGCAAGGGGACGCAAGCCTTCCTATTAAATCCAGCCACGTTGAAAACTGTATGTAAGGGGCAAATACATTTTTTCACAACAGAAATACAGGTTAAGGAATACATGATGTCTATCTAAAGTGGAAATTGGTAGAGGCTTGGCATTAGAAGGTTTTTTTCTTAATGTTTAGATTAATGATTCATTACTAATCATGTAAGGGAACTTTGTGAATAATGATGCAGATAAAATACTGCTGAGTGGCTGGGTTCTCATGTTTAGGTGAGGTATGTCTGTTTTGGGTCGGGATTTTTTGATTTGGGTTGAGTCTTTGAAGAGGTAGAAATAATAATGTCTGGGGGGGGATATACTGGGTAGGCAGCTATTACTCCCCATCGCAGGGCCTTGGGCCCTTATGCCCGTTGTTTGGGGAGAGGGTGGGGGGGTGGGCACATGGTGGGTGGGGGTTTGGTGGCTCGGTGGAGGGTAGTGTGGGGGTGCTCTGGGAAGGGGTTGGGTGGGAGTGGGCAGGGGTGATTCAAAAAATCAATTTATAGCAAGGCTAATATGATTAATATGATTAGTATAGCGATGCTTGAGGTAATGATATACATAAGGCTTCTTTTAGGATAGATGCCAGCTAAAATGACAGATAGGGGGCTACGCATTTGTACGTTTAACGTTTGTGGGTTGAATAACGTGAATAAAAGGCAACGAGTAGCGGCTGACTTACGTTTGATGAAACCGGATATTTTTAATGTATACAAGAGACACACATACCCTGGAGCAAATGTAAGGTATTAAAAGAGTTTGGGTTTACACTGATTGTAGCAACTCGACAGTCCACTATGAATAGGGGTGTGGCGATTTCGGCTCGGCAAGGAATCTGTGGGACAGGGAGGAAATTGGCTGACAATTTTGGTAGGTGGGCCATAGCTGAGTGTATGGTAGGGGACACTAATGTAGTAATTTGCACAGTGTATGGATCCAACTTTGATGAGGCAGAAATATTGGAGCATTTAAATGTAGAATTAGCCATGAGGGACACTCTGTTGATATTATGTTGGGACTTTAACATCCATGTGGAAGGTCAGATGTGGGATGCTGACCATGAGAAATATACGGGTCGAAAACCCAGAGTTGTTAGGGCGCTGAGGCAACTTATAAAGTACCATGAATTGGTAGATGTGTGGACAGTTGTAAACCATTTGGATCCTGGCTATACGTTTTATTCATATCCACACCACAAATTAGTTAGGCTTGATTGTATCTCTATGTCTAGGATATTCATTTTGGGGGCAAAAATGCAGGTTTGGCCCAGGATCACAGCTGACCATGGCCCATTATTATTGGATCTTTTTAGTATTAGTCAATTGAAAGCTTGTAGGACCTTTACTCTTAATAGGAAACTTCTATTGGACAGCCAGTTTATGGATCATATGAAATCCTGGGCTGTACAATTCTTGGAGGTTAACAGAGGATCTACTTCCTATGCAATGGTTTGGGATGTGCTGAAAGCAGGGCTGCGAGGATAAACGCTTAGCTATGCGCTGGCTAAACAAAGGCAACACAGAACTTGATGCAGGGACATTTGGAGGATTTAAGGATAGGAGAGCAGGAACTTATACAGGAGATAAGAAAGGGAGAAGAAGGTAAGGAAATACAAACTAAGATTGCGTGTTGTAAAACTAAAATTAATAGGGTGTGGAGCAAGGAAATTGCTAGTCAGTATAAGGCGTATAAAAAGGAAAGGTATGAATATGGTGAAACTACAGGACGATGCTTGGCACAGAGGTTACGAGCCAAACAATCCTCACAAAAAATAATGACATTGGTAGACTCCATGGGGAACATAGCAGAAACTATGGAAGGAATTTTGAATGTATTTCACACTTTTTACAAAGCGTTGTATACACAAGATAAATTTAATGAGGATAATATAGAGATATTCCTTCAACAATTGGATTTAGTGGGCCTAGGACAAGTAGAGCAGGTATTATTGGATGCCCCGATAACTATGGCAGAGTTCGAGGAAGCAATAGGATCTATGGCAAGTGGGAAAGCAGCAGGGCCAGATAAACTGCCACTTGATCTTTATCAAATGCTTTTTCAAGTAATTAAGGAAGATATGTTGGCCACATTTCAAGAAGCGCAGTATGGGAATCCACCACCATCATGGGAAGAGGCCAATATAGTGGTTTTTAAAAAGAAAGACAACCCTCTGAATTGCTAGGGTCGTATAGACTGATTTCTTTGATAAATGCAGACGGCAAAATATATGCTAAAATTCTAGCAGCAAGGTTAGCGCAAGTAATCACTCCCTTGGTACACATACATCAGCATGTATTTATACCTGGCAGGAGCACGGGCAACCATTTAAACAGAGTAATCACGATGATAGATTATGATAATATACAACATAGCAGGTTAGGTTTGATCTTTTTAGATGCTGAAAAAGCATTTGCCCATGTTTCCAGGCCTTTCCTATGGGCTGCCATGCGTAAGATAGGGTTTGGTGTATGTTATATCAGGGCTATACAAATTATGTATAAATCTCCTCAAACTAAGATCTGTGTAATGGGTAGAGAGTCAGCTCCTGTGTATATTAGCAGGGGGACAAGACAGGGGTGTCCCTGTTCTCCATTACTATTTGCTTTATACATCAACCTGTTCCTGGTAATATTGGGAAAGAGTAACAGGATTATTTCAATGACCTGGGGACATTAGCAGGCGCGGGTGTTAGCCGATGCGGACGATATTGCGGTGGCGACATCAGATCCAGAACAAGCAGTTGCAGAGATAGAAAGTTTGGCCTATGCATTTGGGGAGGTGTCAGGATATAAATTGAATTAATCAAAAACTCATATTGTGTGTACTGAAGTAGCCTGCCTTGTAGATGTTCGGGTTACCGATGAAGCCATGTATCTGGGTATCAAAATAAGGATTTCATTGCAGGATGTTAATTGGGGAGGTATAGTCTCCTGGGCTCAACGACAACTGGATACGTTGGAATGCTTGCATCTCTCGTTGGTGGGGAGATGTAATGTACTCAAGATGTGTATCCTCCCCAAGGTCATGTATTATTTCAGGGCAGTTCCACTAGAGTTGACTAGAACACAATTATTGAAATTACAATCTATATGTGACAGGTTCCTATGAGGGTAAAGAAAGCTCGCCAAGCCTCTAAGTATATGATGTTACCACGGGATCGGGGGGATGGGCCGTGCCGAATTTTACATTTTACTATTATGTGTGTCTTTTGCTAAATATGCGGATATTGGTGACGGGAGAGGAAGCGACGCTGGCGGAAGTACCGACTATCTATCAAATGTTGTTGGGGACAGATGCTAGAAACTCCTTATTTAAGTTTTTGGAGCCAAGTTATTTCAAAAGAACGCGTTTTAAGGTTGCAGTGGCAGTATACAAGTCTTGGAAATTAGTTCGCAAGATGTAAGCTTTGAAGGGGCTATGTTACTATACTCCTATGAATTCTACGTCTATATTCCCTGCCATTTTTGGGGATTTAAGGATGGAGAGGTGGAGGGCTAAGGGGATTAGGCAATTAGGAGACTTATTTTTTTGGGGGGGGGGAGAACGTGTTTCATTTTCAGACTTAATGGATCGTTAGAATCTACAAAAAGATGCTTTTTTAAAATATTTATAAATTCTGGATTTTTTATTTAAACGTCATAAGCATGCGGGGATACCTCCTAACTCTGTAGTGGAGGCAATAAAAGGAAGGGCAAAGGTAGGCATATTATATGGTATGTTAATGGATACACAGCAGGATGATTTGGAGTTTCAAGAAAGAAAATGGCGTGTCCGACTAGGACAGGAAGGTGTGTATATGCAGCAATCAATCAATATTGCAGTTAACATTTTGTTGACAGCTAATCTGAGAGCTCAACAATATAAGACATTATTTAACCTATATCATTTATGATCGTATATGTCTTGTACAATTTAGGAGACATATAGAGATTCGTTTTTGTCTGAAATTACGGGGGTTGATGTATATATCTCCAAAGAGGTAATGCTAACAGGAGTGGGTGTAGCTATCCAACGGAGCCAATTATGTTATCCATTTGGATATCTTGTATTTATAGCAGTGGCAGTAGCACGATTATGTGTTGCTTCAGTATGGTTGCAGGAGGATGCCCTATCGTTTGAGATGAGGCGGGCCAAGTTCTATAACATTTTTAATTTGGAATATAGTCTTTATTGTTTGAAATCATTGAAGAGGAAAAAATTGGGGGTTCAGTTATGGGGGCCAATGATAGAACATATGGATTGAGAGATGCATTCAACTCGATAACTGCTCAGCTATCTTTTTTTCTGATGTCAAATCGGTATGTGTCTATTGTTGAAGATATAGCCCCTATACTGTAAATTTGTTAAATGTTTATGATTTTTGTTAGTGGGTATTTAAAATTATTTATGTAATTGATCAAGATTGATTTACTTGCTATGAATTGAATAAAAAAATAAAATAAAAAAAAGAAGAGGTTTGGAGTCTTGCCCACCAGGAAAAGCCCCGGGCCCTGATGGGATCCCAATAGATCTTTTCTAGCAGCATTATGACTTATGGTTCACCTTATTAACAAAGGTGTTCTATAAAATAGCAGCTGAGGGTCCCCCACCATCTTGAAATCAGAGTGTCATTGTCCCTATATACAAGAAAGGGGAACTACCACCCCATTTCCCTTCTGAATACCACTACAACGCTTATGGGCCGGCTTTTATTAGCCAGATTGGAGAACAGGGCCGAAGAAAATAACATACTGATGCAATCACAATATGGGTTCCAGAAGGGAAAGGGGATGGTGGACCAATGTTTAAATCTGTCACTCTGTATTGACAAGTATGCGAAACCGAAAGGGGGAAGAATCTATATGGCGTTTATGGACCTCTCTGACGCTTTCAATTGTGTTTCCCATCAAAAGTTGTGGGTTATGCTGGAAGAGATGGGGGTCGACCCATTGATAATTCGCTTCATCCACCAGTTATACGCCAATGCCTCTTCATCTGTTCGGTATAGTGCAAACGGGGAATTCACACTCCCATTTAAAATCGAGAGGGGAGTCAGGCAGGGCTGTGTCCTCACCCCATTTCTTTTTTCCAACTACACTAACGGGGTTGAGGCCGCCCTGTCTCGAGCTCCCTTGGACTTCTCTAGTTTTGATAACCGGCCCCTACCTATATTGGGGTATGCAGATGACGCGGTCCTGATTGCCCAGACAGGGGTGGCCTTACAGTCACTTATAGCAACGTATGCCCAATTTATCGCCTCATTAGACCTTAGAGTAAACGAAGCAAAAACATTCATTGTGATAGTAAGTGCCAGAGGAGAAGAAAAAAAAAAAAAACACTTCCAGCTGGCCTCAAAGAAACTTGAAGTGGTTGATTCCTTTTCTATTTGGCAAGACCCACTCCGGGAAAAACCTGGTTGTAGCTTCTGTTATGGAAAGGAGTTTGCAGGCTATTGAGGGCTTTGCTAGGAAACTGGCACCAGTCCTTTGGCTACGATTAAAAACATCTATCGTGCAAACTCAAAGGCAATGGTAACATATGGGGCGAGGGTGTGCGGGATGGTAAACGCTGACTCTCTCCAGCGAATGGAGGACACCTTTTTCAAAAATTGGTTATCCTTACCCCAATGACAATCAAACTATACTTTACATTTGGAATTGGGAGTTACCTTACCTGCTTGACTGCATTAGATTGGCCCCAATCCTGCTTTTGCTCCCGATTTGGCGCAGGTCCATGGTTAATTTAACACATCGCATAATTACTAGTTGCAACAAGTTGGACCACTGTAGCAGGATTGGTTGGCTTAGCTATGTAGAGGGTGAATTGATCGCAATTGGGCAGGGTAATTTATTCAGTGACCCCTCACTGTGTATAAAGGTTTCGAAGAGGCAAATCACCGAGCTGTACCTTCAAAGGAGCGACTTTCTCAGGAGGGAAAAAAAACACAAACAAAGGGCGGTAGCTGTTTACGATCTCATCCCCGCAAGATTCTGTGATGGCTTTTCATATCTTTCGTGCATTAATTTTGCTCACCACAAATTTATCTTATTACGTTTCCACCTGAACTACATCCCTCTGATGTTAGCCCACCCAGGTCGGAATTTCAAACACTCAGATTTGCCCCCTGCCCCTGTGACAATCATTCTCCCCAATCAGGCCTACACATACTGTTTTTTTGCAAGTTTTATTATACGGAAAGGAACACTTTTATCCTCCCAGTTTTAAAGAATCATAAATGTACTCCATGCAGGGTGGCACTGTTTTTTTTTTAAAGCACTTCATGATCCCTTTATGAGCTTCTCAGTAGCCTACTTTTTGTGGGCATGCATAAGAAGGCGAAAGAACTGGGACTTTCATAATTAAATTGCTCCATAATTGAAAACTTGTTTGCACTTCAAGGATTGGGGCCCCTAGTCATTGGAACAGTTTTTTGTGCATGGATGCCCTATACATCATTTTAAACTCTATATAATATTTGCAGTGATAGAGTCTGTTAGTGAAACTATCATTTTTGAAAATATTTTAAAATGTTTTAAACTGTTGTTTTTTGAAGATCTTTTTTAACACTGTATCATGACTTACTTGATAAAGTGATGCTTTTATGATCTGTTTTTATAAGAGATCGAATAAAGATTATGATGATGACAAAAAAAAGTGGGTAGCACAATCAGTGATGCAGGTGCACTGGTAGTATTTAATTTACAGGCCCTGGGTATGTGTAGTAATACTTTACTAGGGACTTACAAGTAGATGAAACATGCCAAGTAAAGGCCAATTCTACCATGTTTTAAGGGGAGAGCACAAGCACTTCTCCACTGATTAGCAGTGGTAAAGTGCACTGAGTTCTAAGGCCAATGAAAACAAATTCAGCAAAAATAGGAGAAGGAAGGCAAAAGGTTTGGGGATGACCCTGCAGAAAGAGCTAAGTCCAACAAGAAGGAAGGTGAAAAACAGAAAAACAATGCTTGTCTCAAAGGGAGAAAGGTACACATCCTTCTGAGGGAAACTGACCCCACACCGAATAGGCAGCCTAGAGCAGAGGTCTTCAATCTGTGGGGGGCGACCCACAGGGGGGTCATGGAGTCCTGGGAAGGGGGTCCCACACTCGCCAGCTTCACTTGTGCCTGCAACTGAAAATGTCTGCTTTCCTTTTGGAAAAAACAGCTGTCCTGGGGTGGCTAATTTAGATCGTTAGCAGATGAAGTTTCATCAATTGAGTGTCTTGTGTGTGAAAAGCCTTCATGCCAGGGTGCCCGCTCACCTGAATGAAATGCAAATGTGCGCTATTAGTCAAGCTGCAAGTGTAAATGGTGCTTGGGAGCCGGCTCTGACTTTGATTGATGCAATCACTCCAAGCTCCGGGATGACAAAGATTTGGGTTTTTTGAGTGGAAGTGCAAAGAGTTAACAACTGGGCTGTGATGTGCGTGCTTTTAACTGTAACTGCATTTACACAGCCCTTAGTACCCCTAAGAAGATGTTGAAGGGACAGATATGTAAAAAAAAAATGTGAATTACATACGGACTGGTATTACTAAAATCTACATTTTGGGAGCACCATTTTAACGTAAAACATTTCGCGCATTTTGTAGCAGTCTATCTTACACTGTGTATATTGCAAGTATAAAAGAATGACTTACAAATTCACAGTGCTTTCTGTCACATGCTGTGACCTCGGAGCTCAAGGATCATAAAAAATAAACGTCACTATTCTCCACTGCATAATTCAAGATTTAATTATGTGGCTCTCTGGTTACACACTGACCTCTGCAGTGCATTAACTTGTAGAGGTTTCATAATGATCCACAGTGTATTTCCCTCTGAGTAACAACTTCTAAAATGTATTTTTAATTTATGCTTCTCATTATTTTATATGTAGATATCTGACGGTGAAAGGCCTAAAAAAACGTGCAGAATATTTTGGTGCTTATTTATGAGAGGCTTGCATTGTCAGAGCATCTCCTTTTTTTGAGGCTCTGGCGGCGCAAGCGTCTCAACCATACCTACAATGTGGTGAAAAGCCACCTGCATGGCTTTGCATGGCCTCATAGATATAAGACATAGCAGCGCAAGTCACTGCATTGTCTTACTCTGTGCCAAGGAGGGGTTCCATGGGCTTTGCGTGGGGTTCCCAAGCAACAACCATGAATTTTGATGCTACGCCAGATTTACAAAATCGAGTAAATCTGGGGCAGCTCCAAAAACGGACACCTCCCCAGCGGAGGCATAACCAGAATTTTTTTTTCATTTCTCCTTGTTTTTTCCTCTTTTCGTGTGTGCTCATTGTGCAGCTCACATAGAAAGAGGAAAATGCATCTCAGGATTGTTTTTGTGAATTAAGGAGCCACTTTCTGTACAAAAACAATCCTTCCTATTTTGGTGCTAGGCAGCAATGTTGTGCACCGACACAAGGGAAAAGGACAGGAATGCATCATATTTTATAAATAAATACGGTGCATTCCTGCCCTTTCACATTGGCGTAGGGCTACGCCAAATCCTCATAGATGAGGCCCTTTGTTTTTAGCTACACCTTTGACTACACCCCATGCTGACTGACCTATGGTTTGCTACACACGGTTTAATATTATTCCCCACCTTCAAAGTTATGTGATGTCGGAATTGGGGGCGTATATGGTTGTTGATTCTTGTCAATGATGAGGAGTACTGGGTTCTAGAAATTTTTGTCAGAAGGGGGTCCTTATGAGTTTGACAAGGGGATCTCAGCATCAAAAAGTTTGAAGACCTAGGGACATGACCCGCCTAGGGGTGGTGCTTCTACCACTCCCCTTCATACAGCAACAAGCATAAAAAATGGAAGAGGGTGTTTCTCACCTGGAGCTCATTGCCACCATTAGGTCTGGCTCAATTACAGAATGAGGTTAGCAGCTGCAATGGAACCTAGTAGCAAGGATTGACTCCATGCTCAACATGTAATGGCAGGAATTGAAAACATGGATAACAACAATGCACTACTGTGGTACATAGGCAGAATGAAGAAACCTCTGGTGTATGCTTCAACTCTCTCAAAATACAGCAAGACTTACTAGCCAATCCCATCATCAATCACCAAATAAGAGATGATATATTATTAAGAGACTGAAACAAACCTTTTTAAACTCAAGCAGGAACATCACAAAATGGAGAGATCTACATCCAACTGCTTTAACCATACTACAGGTAAGCACCAAGAATGACAATAAGGGGTGGGGGACAGAAAAACGGACAATATATAAGGTTCAGCCATTTACTCAGTTGCACTCATCTTCATGACTAGGACCAATTCTCAGATTGGGGTGATCACTTGGAACATTCTAGGACCTCATTTCCCCTCCAAGAGACACAACGTCCAAATGTATCTTAAGTGGAAGAAGGCCTGCATTGCCTTCCTTCAGGAGACACATCTAACAAAAGAGGAGGGATTCACACCGCAGATGAGTGGAAGGAAAATATCTGTGCTACCGAATATTTCGCATTCGCTTGAGGGGTGTTGAAATGGACCCTGTTACAGTCACATATAAATTTCATAGACCCTGATGTCCAAGCATGTAGCATTAATGAACATACATGCTCCTAATATGGGTCAGCTGCCCTTCCTCTCTTCCCTTAATCCCCTCATTGCATGTGTCCACTATTACCCACTGCTGATTGGGGGGTTCTTTGTGTAGCAGAGCCTGACTTGAAAAGATCACACATCCACACCTACATCCCCAACTCATAAAACAGTTTGATTGTTCAGTCAATAGAGGGATGGCCGGAGACTAATTGAACCTTGGAGGTCTCAAAATCTGGGGGATGGTACCTATTACTCTGGCATGCACAAGTTATCAGTTCACCTGGAAATCTCCCTCTGTTCCACGGCCGTCTATTGAAGAGCCAGGGTTATTGAATATCTAGTGTGGACGTACTCTGACCATAACCAGTTGCTATTGACTCTTGACTGGATTGCGACCATACCCTGTATCCCGAACTGAAAGCCTAATGTGGTGACTATTGATGGCCCAGTCTTCAGGAGGTCGCTGGGAGATGTGATCAGTAACTACTTTAGGGAAAACAAGGGTATGGCCTCTCTTCACTTGTACAGTGGGAAGAATTAAATCAGTTATATCTGGTAACTGCATCTCCACCACTGTGGGGACCCAGGCCCAACTCTATGCCTTAGATCATGACATATGAGTGTCTCCTAAAGAAACTAGAATTCCCTACTGAGGGAACCCTGGCAGCGTGGGACAAACTGCAGTATGAAAGGGAAAAACTCTTTGAACTTATAGAATGACTATGAGCATTTGACAACCAAACATATGTTACCAGGGCCCACGTGGTGCAGGATCAATCTGGCAGACTGCTGGCCTGGTTAGCTATCCCTGACTGAGAGGGCTCCCAGATATGCACCTCAGAAGACACCCCAGTCTACAGCTAAGCAGAAATGTAAATGTAAATGTAAATGTAGTTGAGCTTATATAGCGCACAGCTACCCGCTGTGGGTTTCCCGGCGCTTGCTTAGGGAACCCGTCCTGGTATTCCCCTGTGAGATAGCAGGGTATCCACAAGGTGAAAGTCAGGCATCCCGCCGCGAGGGGCCGTTGTGGAGATTAAGCAAGCTATTGCCCAGAGTCGCAGAGTGTGAACCCGTGAGTCGAGGAGGCACCGGGGCGAGAATTATCAAGTCCGTGGAATTTTTAGCCCAAGACCCGCCGAGGCGGGGAATTGAACCCTGGTCCAGGACCGATCTCAGCTTCCGGGTCTGCCGCCTCTCACCCCTGAGCCACACTTCTCCCAAATGGGTCAGAAATGAATGTGGCCTTTCTGACCTACTATTCCTCCCTTTATAGATGCCCTATACCCAGGCCCTTCATGAAACTATCCTACCAGCAGGTACAAAGAGGTTGTCCCCAGAGGTGGTTACCACCCTGGTGACATCACGATCCAAGAGGTGAGGGGGTAGTTAAAGCCCTGGTCATGGTCTTCTTCTGGAATATTTTGAAACATATGTGGACACTCTGTCCCCCACTGCTGACTACACTATAATACGGCCAAGATGGTGGCAAAACTTGCACCCACAATGTGGGAGGCTCTACTAGTACTACTAATCAAGAATGGTAAGAGGAGGACTCTGTGACATCCAAGAAGGGTAAAGTGGGGGACTATGTGACATCCTCTGACCTCTGTCTGTATTAAATGTTGACTATAAAATACTCCGTAGGATTGTAAAAACTAGGCTGCTCCCACATATTAGCAGACTTACACATAATGATCAAACAGGATTCAAACCTACACATAGCACGATTCCACACATTCAGCAGCTCCTACATATTCATCATGCCTCGCTGGAAGACTACCCTAAAAACTTGCAATTTCCATAGATATGGAAAAAGCTTTTGAATCCCTGCGCTGGGACTTTCTCTACACTACCATGACCAGCATGGGCTTGCGGAGCGGCTTCCTCACCTGGACTTGACATTTAGATTTGTCTCCGATGTCTTGGGTAAAGACTGGGAGTTGCAGTTCGGCAACCTGTAGGATTGAAGGCGGCACACAGCAGGAATGGCCATTATCGCAAGTGATAATTGCAATGGCCATAGAACCTCTAGCCCCGATGCTCCGCACAGGTCATTGTTACCAGTGACTTTTGATCGATGGTCACCTCCTATACGTCTCAATATATATGGGAACATTCGGGTGTCGAGGGTGTTTGTCACACCTTGGAGACCTATGGCCAATTCTCGAGATTCTGCCTCAATTAGGATAAATCCAATGCTTTTCCATTACATGCAACAGAAGTCTCTACTACACTACTGGATGTAGGAAATGACTTGCGCTGGAACCACACACACGTTCTTGTGGGTAATTTGCGGTTGGCATTATCTCTGCAATCCTCCATTCATTTCTATCTGTAGAAGGCAGAGTCGCACTGTCAAAGATGTTTTTTGTCCATGCCTCTTATATTATACTGCAGCAGTCCTGATCCCAAAGTCCATTTTCAGCAAGATGGATGGCCTTCTCCTCGAACTCATCTTGAAGCAGGACGCCATAGACTGGTGCTGGCTAAACTTAGGCTTTCCACTGAAAGTCGTGGTCTGGCATTCCCAGACCTAAACTGTATTATTAGGCGGAAGGGAGGACGGTGGCAGAGTCTCCCCGACCCGCTTTACTATCTGCTGTGATTGCAACAGCGCTTTGCGCTCCCCACTAGCCGGTACCTGTTTGTGTGCTCCTGCACAGTTTAGCTTTTAATTTGTGATTACGACATTTTAAAAACCTTTTGTGATACTTACTGCTAATATTGTGAGAATGTGCTGACTTCCTGACTCTCAGAGGGCTAGTGCTCAATTTTTCCCCTGCCCCGCCCCGGTCCGACACGGCAACCAGTGCCGATTGAGCGGAGGGCGGGACAGGAAGAGCCAGTGACCCCACCCAGACTATCGCGCTGCTAGCGCTCTAGCTGATTGCATCAGGCAGGGCATTTAAGGCGGCGAGGAGCAGCGGGAGCTTGCGGAAGGGAGGACGGTGGCAGAGTCTCCCCGACCCGCTTTACTATCTGCTGTGATTGCAACAGCGCTTTGCGCTCCCCACTAGCCGGTACCTGTTTGTGTGCTCCTACACAGTTTAGCTTTTAATTTGTGATTACGACATTTTAAAAACCTTTTGTGATACTTACTGCTAATATTGTGAGAATGTGCTGACTTCCTGACTCTCAGAGGGCTAGTGCTCGATTTTTCCCCTGCCCCGCCCCGGTCCGACACGGCAACCAGTGCCGATTGAGCGGAGGGCGGGACAGGAAGAGCCAGTGACCCCACCCAGACTATCGCGCTGCTAGCGCTCTAGCTGATTGCATCAGGCAGGGCATTTAAGGCGGCGAGGAGCAGCGGGAGCTTGCGGAAGGGAGGACGGTGGCAGAGTCTCCCCGACCCGCTTTACTATCTGCTGTGATTGCAACAGCGCTTTGCGCTCCCCACTAGCCGGTACCTGTTTGTGTGCTCCTGCACAGTTTAGCTTTTAATTTGTGATTACGACATTTTAAAAACCTTTTGTGATACTTACTGCTAATATTGTGAGAATGTGCTGGCTTCCTGACTCTCAGAGGGCTAGTGCTCGATTTTTCCCCTGCCCCGCCCCGGTCCGACACGGCAACCAGTGCCGATTGAGCGGAGGGCGGGACAGGAAGAGCCAGTGACCCCACCCAGACTATCGCGCTGCTAGCGCTCTAGCTGATTGCATCAGGCAGGGCATTTAAGCCCTCTCGTCGCCCAAGCGCGCAGCGATTGCGCGCAGGGGGCGCCTTAGTCGCGCCTGAGACGAGCCAGAGAGGAGCCCGTCTGTGCCCGTCCGTGACCGCACGGGGCCAGGGGCCATGACCCCTGCTACCGCGGCACCTCCCGCTAGTGGTTCTGACAGACTCAGGTACTCCTCCAATGACCAACGTAATTTGTGGCACCCGCCGCCGAATGGTTGCGCTCAGGACCCTGGCTTATGTCCAGGGGGCCCGTTCTCATGTAGGCATTGCCGCTACCAGTCATACCCATGCCCTCCCCTTTCAGGCACATTGACCCCTGAGGACTCGAGCCCCAGGTCCCCTAGGGGCAACAGCATACTATGTAATATAAGATCCCTCCCGAAGCATCACTCGGAGGTTTGGGACCTAATCCACTCGACCCGCCCTGATTTCTGCTTCTGTACGGAGACCTGGCTCAAACCCCATCTGGTCCCTGCCATCACCTTGGGGATCCCTTTGGGGTACAAGATTCTTAGGCTCGACCGCCCTGTCAAAACCGGCGGCGGGGTCGCTGTAATTTATAAAGACACTCTCACTGTCACCTTTCTCGACCAATGCTGTACTAGGGACATTGAAATCCTGGTTTTCAAAATTGGTTCCTTTTCTCAAGCTTGCTGGAAGGGAGCACTGGTGTACCGTCCCCCTGGCCCTTGTGGCGAGGCTTCGACCCTCCTTCTGGAGACACTAGCTCCTCATATCAGCATAGGGACTAATTTTGTACTCCTTGGAGACTTCAATGTCCACAGTGAACTGGTTGACAATGCAGAAGCGCGCAACCTGCTGGCTGATCTATCTGCCCTAGGTCTTAAACAGTGCAACCAAGGTCCGACCCATCGGGCCGGTCACACCCTCGACTTAATCCTGTCCAACTCGCACTCCCTGACTTGTTATCCTCCAACGCAGGTGGAATGGACCGATCACTTTGTAATTAACTTCTCCCTCCCCACCCTCATCAAAGAACGCTCCCAACCTGCTCCCCTCCCGTTATGGCGCAGGCAGTGGTACAAGGTGTCCGCTGACACTTTCAAAACTACTTTCGTACCTCCCGACTTTCTCCCCTCTGACTCCACCAGTTCGGCTCTGTCTAAATACAATGATGCCTTGATCACGGCGGTCAACCTAATTGCCCCTTTAAGACGCTGTAACCGGCGTTCTGACCGCAGGCAGGAACCATGGTACTCGGACCTACTGCGTGCGGAGAAAAAGGCCTGCAGGAAGTTGGAGAAATCCTGGAGAATCTCACGCAGTATGACCGATAAAGACCGCTATGGCTTAGCCATGAGACTCTATCATAAAAACATCAGAGCTGCCCGTAAATCCCACATTGTCTCCCAACTGTCTGAGGCTGGCAATGACTCTAAACTACTGTACCAGGTTCTCTGCACATTTACCAAGCCCGTCGCCTGTGACAGTCCAGAAATGCTGACCCAAAAACTGTGTGAGGATACCGCTGGGTTTTTTGCCGATAAAATTGATTCCATTTATCGAAACATCTCCCAAGCAAGCCCACCTATTGAGGAAATGGTCCCCTCTTCTAGCCCCCAGCCCGGAATAGTCGGCGCTGTTTCCGCTGCGCTGTCCTCTATCCCCGAGATTAGCTTGGACCAAGTCAACTCCCTGATCGGGACTATTAAATCAGGCAGCCCAGTGGACCCTGTACCTGCCCGTGTCATGCACCTCATTGGGAGTGTCCTCAGTCCCTCCATTCAGACGGTGATCAATCGCTCCCTCTCCGAGGGACTGGTCCCCCGGGAGTGGAAAGAGGCCATGGTCAAGCCTATCAGGAAAAACACCTCCATCCCCTGGTCAGATATGACTAATCTGAGGCCAATCTCCCTCTTGCCGTTCATCAGCAAATTGATGGAGAAGCATGTGAATCACCACCTTTCCAGCTTCATTGAGCAGACCGGCAGTCTGGACCACTCTCAGTCGGGGTTCAGGCCTAGGTATAGCACCGAGACGGCTCTTCTTTCCGTCACGGATGCTATACGCTTGTCCCTGGACAGAGGGATGTCAGTGGTGTTGGTGCTGCTGGACTTGTCCGCAGCATTCGACACCATATCCCACGCCATCCTCCTTACCAGATTAAA
Organism: Triturus cristatus; assembly: GCF_964204655.1. Classification (NCBI taxonomy): domain Eukaryota; kingdom Metazoa; phylum Chordata; class Amphibia; order Caudata; family Salamandridae; genus Triturus; species Triturus cristatus. Next base: position 649,476,074 of record NC_140585.1, read on the forward strand.
GGAGATTGGTATTGATAGATCCGCCTTGGCGTGGTTCACCAGCTTTCTCTCCGAACGTACCCAGAAGGTGAATATGGGCTCCTTCAGCTCCCCCTCGGCCAGCATCACCAGAGGAGTCCCGCAGGGCTCCTGTCTCAGCCCTACGTTGTTTAACGTATATGTCTCCTCTTTGGCTAACATTATGAGGTCTTTCGGGTTTATGCCCATCTCTTACGCTGACGATACGCAGCTGCTGTTCACTTTTAAAAACTTTACCCCGGAGATAAGACAAGCTTTCTCCAACGGCATGACTGCGATCGCCAGCTGGATGGCCCAGAACTTTCTCCAGTGTAATGTGGGAAAGTCTGAGGTCATGCTATTCGGAGAGGCAAAAATCCTGTGGACCCCTGACTGGTGGCCCTCCAGTCTGGGTCAGGCCCCTTCCCCTAAACAGGTGGTGAAAAACCTGGGGGTCCGTCTAGATCATGATCTCACTCTTGCCCATCATGCCAGCACCACGGCGGGATCCTGCTTCCACATCATTACCCTCTTTCGGAAGGTGTTCCCCCTTCTACCAGACTATACAAGAAAGACCTTGGTCCAGGCCCTCGTTTTGAGCCGCCTGGACTATTGCAATGGCCTATTCTTAGCAGCCAATGAAGGAGTGCTTAATAAACTTCAGGTGGTTCAGAACACTGCGGCCCGCCTGGTGACCAATGCCCCCCCTAGAACTCCATCCTTGCCCCTCCTCAAGGCCCTCCATTGGCTTCCCATCCGGAAACGGGTGGAATTCAAGATTTGCTGTGTGGTGCACAAGAGTCTTCACAACCTCGGTCCACACTACCTGGCCGAGAAATTTGTATACCACCGCCCTTCCCGCATTCTTAGGTCCAGCAATCAGCTATTACTCCAGGTTCCTAGACATAACAAGACCAGACAGGGAGGTCGCGCCCTTTCCATAATGGGCCCGCGTCTGTGGAACAGTCTTCCCCTTTCCCTCAGAGATTGCCCGAGCCATCTAGCTTTCAGGAAACGCCTAAAGACAACCCTGTTCTAGTTGGAGCGCTGCCCTACCTGTTTCTTCACAGCACCGCGCGGAGATACACCTTCGGGTGTGATGCCGGCGCGTTACAAGCCCATAAATAAATAAATAAATAAATTATCTTGCAGCCTAACTTAAACAGGCAGCTAATTGGCATCATTGTTGGTGGGGGGCATACCGATTTGGGTACGCTTTATTCCACAACGTACCACTCTACTGACCAGTCTGCTTAACTCTAGTACACATTTGAGCACTGGCAACTCCGGGCTTTTACTGGATACCCTACAATTTCTAAGGACCAGGGCTCTACAAGAACTTGGACGAGAACTCTCTATACAACAGACATCCCACTGACAGCATTTTTGCACCTCCTACTCAACGAAAATTGGACTGGATTACGGGAATGGGAGAAGCGAGGCATGATGACACTCTGAGATTGGTACACAAGTGGAAAACTGAGAAATTTTAAAAACCTCAATAACTAATATGCCCTACCCTCCCACCACTTCTTACTATATAGGGGAGTAGCAGCCCGACTATGGAAGATGAGGGGGGAAGATGGACAAGAACTATTAACCAAAAAGGACAATAGAGTGTTTGCTCCAGCAAAGGACAGTCCCATTCAATCGCTCTCATGTACAAGTCAGAACAGATGCAGAATACACTGTTCGAGTTACATGACTGTTGGTCTCGACACATGGATTGAGCACTCACAGGCGAGGACTGGCACAATATCCTTTGACATGCACCACACGCATCTTGCAATGCATGGTTCCAACTGATTCAAATCTATTACATTCACAAGGTGTACATCACACCTAAATGTATTAACTTGATACTTTTGGAATCATAGAAAGTCTGCCCCTACTGCCGGGAGACCAGAGTGGATTTTTTATATGACCCTCACTTCTTACTGGGAAATGGTGGTGAAGTTCATTAAACCCGCCATGGGCCACCATATGGCAGCTTCTTTCATGGGTCTATGCCCTAAATCTTAAGCTGATATGATCACCTGGAGATTCGCGGGCCTGGTCTTGATCATGGAAAGATGCCAGATCATGATGTGTTGGAAATCCCCTAGAGGACCGGCATTCCAAGGGTGAGAAAAGGAATTAACCAAATGTCTACCTGCGAGGGGGAGATTCTAAAAATTGAAGTTCTGGACACACACTGTCATGGAACATGATCCTACCGGATTTCCCCCGCATTGACAATACAGGGCAATTACTTCAGATGCCAGATGCTGACTTCACCAAACAGGGCATACCTGTAACACACTGAACAAAGCAGTAGCATAGATTAGAATGCCTGGCCTTGGGTGATGGCCAATGCTCGTATCTTTTGTTCCCTGCCTCCCCATTGCCCTGCCTTACCCTCTCCAGTTTCTTTGAGACTGATTCTTCTTCATCGCAATATCATTCACCTGTTCACCTACCTCTTCCCCTCTTCCCTGACAGCATACATTCCTTACCCTGCTTCACCTTCTCTCTCATGGTTAGAACTCCTTCTAGACATGACAAGTGGCCTGTCTTGGCATGGAGGTATGTGCCGAACATGAACTAGAGCTGGGTTGAGATGGCATTGCCGCTTCTGTATTAATCCTTTGTGTTGGTGTGTAGACCAGGCTGCTCTGCTTTCGGTTACAGTTAATTCCTGGATTTCAACTATGCCGAGGAACAAACATATTGAGGAAATGTGAAATTCCTCGAATTCTCTCTGCTATTCTAGAGTATTTAAAATCATCTATCCCTAATTTCTGGGTACCTAAGATTGGCTAAAAGAAGCTGAGCATGTATACCCTTGTAATATGGAAATTTAAAACAGCAATGTCAGATCACCTAAAAGAAAAACGGATCATGCCAAAATGTGCTGATGCTGGACGTTAAGAATAATGCAGCTCATGGCTTTTAGGCCTGATGTACTAAAGTAGGAATTTCCACTCTGCAGTTATAATTAGGGCTTAGGGGGATCATGTCATCATCTTATATTTTGAAATGCAAAATGTAATAGACCACCAAGAGGTAGAGGTCCAGTAGAAAAATACCATGGAGACACTTTGAGGGAACCAACCAAGCATCTACACTAACTACAGTGACATTAAAAGAGATAGTGCTTAAATTGAACAATAATAATAACAATTCTACTACTACTAATAATAATAATAACAATAATGATAATGAAAATCATAATAAACAGTCCTGGACTGCATTTTGTGCCTGCTGAAATACTTCTTTCCGATTTTGAGATGTGGTGCCATGCTTGACTAAAAACATCAACACAATAATTGATTCAAACATTTTCTCAGATATGTGGTGAAGGGCAGCGATCTCAACCAGTGAGTTATTGACTGATTGATGTCGCTGATGCAGTTTTAAAGATGGGGCACACGGAATGGAATGCAGCCATTTCTAGAGGAGGGTGGGGTTTTGTCAGCAGACAGAAGCTGTCTTTGCTGAGCCCAGACTAGCCTGGAGGGGAAACAGCTTTTACAACGCTGTCGGCACAATGTGGTGCTATTACAACGCGGTCAGTACGACCGCATTGTTACCACCACGCATACCATTACAATGCAAGTCATTACAACGACTTGCTGTAGGGGGCTTTAAGTGTTGGGTTTTAAATCCAACACCTTCCCTATTGTTGCACACACTGGAGTTGGAATAGTAAATTATACTATTCCAAACTCCAGCGCCCCCTACAGAAAGACGCTGTAATGACTTGTGTTGTAATGGTACTCTTGGTAACAATGTGGTCGTTGTAAAGGCATGCGTTGTAAATGCATGCGTTGTAATGTCATATATTGAGCCTTAAGCTACTTTAGGTTACATTCAATTATCCGTCCTAAGGGATGATAACTTATTCCTGGTCTTTAGTGACTTACAACCTGCTTTTCACTCGGTTTAATGTCTGCTCCTCTGGCATGCGGTGGAAATGGACTTAACCATGATGAAATTGTAAGAAATGCTGGGTGGTAATGATGCCGCAAAGGGACACTTTGACCGAAAATAATTGAGTGATGCATTTCTCTAATTGGTAGGGGTGTCTGCTTGCACCAACACTAGTTCTAGCTTTCAATAATGTCCAAGACAACGCCCTACTTTGGGTTTAAACAGAAGTCCTCATTGCCCAACCCTAACGCAATTGTTTTCAGGAGAGGCAGCTTTGTTTGCCAGTACCGAAACGTCTGCCAAGAGTTGACTACAGCAGTCAGTGTATTGCGTAAACATACAACTGGCAAGTAACAAGTCTACAACAAAGGAGACAATGAATAGGAAAGACCACTAATTTGAACTGATGGCATTGCAACTGAATGCATCAAAATGTCGGATTGTCTAGGAGTTTGTTAGTCTGAAAATCTTTGAATACTATGTAGAGAAAGCAAAGAACATCGAAGGCGTTATGGATGTTACTAATTTTGTTCCCACAGATCATCCAAGTCCCCACTTCTGAAGGAGAGAGACAACTGCAGGTTTGATTGGCTACTTCTCTGTCAAACTCCAAAGGTGTTAATTATCCCCATATCTTAACTCCGATATTCATGCTAGGTATTAACATCACAGACTACCCATCTCGCTACATTATATACATTGAGACAAAGGCTGCTTGGGTTCATTCATTTCATTCAGAATGCCTCTCTTTCTTGGATTTTTGGACCCAGCACACAGGCGAGAATGCATTCCAAGCACAATGTGTATTTTTCGAAACCAGCACATGAACAGTTTATGATTCAGACATGATTTGTTTTCTCTTTGACCCAATCAACCATGTAATGATAATACATGTAGCAAGCACTGCAATGGTTCAAGTTAAACAAATTGAATTCTATTGAAATGTCATCTCATTCATGTGCAGTGAGTCGAAGAATGGCATGCAAATGCATGCTGGCACCTTACTTAAAAGACAGGCTGCTTCCTTGACTTCTGCATACATCATCTAGACGCAGAGGTCGGGAAAACAAGCCCTGCTCCGTTTCCAATAAAAGGACAGAGCGAATTTGTGCTGAGAAATTGAAAGCATGATAATGTTACTGAATCTCTAGCCTTCTAGGAGCAGCACCATTACTGAACTACAGGCGGCTTTGTTACTTCTAATGAGGGTGGTATTACAACGTGGATTCCAGGGTAAAACAACTCCATGCGATTACAGGTGTTACAGAGCGCGATATTACTGGGTGGTATTACAACACTTGGTGATGCACAGCCCGGTATTACCTCTTGCTTTTCTGGACACAAATTGCAACTGCTGGGAGCAGGTGGAACTTGTGATGGCCGTTACTTCATTCAAACATGCAGTATATAGCCTGGTAATGCCAGTTCCTGCATAGTATTCCTCATTCTGTGTCTCATGATTGTAGGGACTGGTAAATGATGCTTTAAAACCAGCCAGCAATGGCGATATCAGGCCTAGTACCACCACCCCATTTTACCAGCTCTGTTTAATGAGGCACTTAAGATGGTAAATGTTGAACCAAATGTTTCAGGTTGTAACATGTTGCAAATGCTTAAGTGCTGATGGCAGTACTTGATCTGTGCTGGTGGTTGTGGTGCACATCACCAGCACACATTTTATGGGACTAGGACCAAGACTCTTTGCCCCCTTCAGCACTGTCCTGGTCTGACCTGTCTAAATGACAGAGCAACGAGAGAGATCTTTTTTTATTTTTTATTTTCATATTGACATAAAACAATACAGTCATGGCTTTCAGTCTAAAATACAAATAGATTGGATATTACATCTCGTATACAATGACATATTCAATGGCAGTAAAGTAGAGAAAAAAGAAAGAAAAAGAGAACAAAAAGAGAAAAAAGGATATCCAAACAAATAGGTGGAGAAAGGAACGCACTGTAGAGCCTTATCCTAACAACAACATAAACATAGCCACTATTTAATCCATTCCTCCACCAGAGACCAAATCTTAGAAGCAAGCTTCCGCCTCCGCCTACCCTTTATTGAATATACTGAGGATTCCAGCTTATGAATGGCAAGCAGTCTAGTTCTCCAATTCATAAATGTCGGGGCTTCGGGGGAAAGCCATTGTGAGGTTATACATAGCCGAATCATAGACATAGCGATAAACAGAAACGCAGAGGTGTAGCATGAATTACCCGATGACACTGCCCCGTCATAACCCATTATCACCATCTCAGGTGTCAGAGTACACTGAATCTTGAGTGTAGAGTTGATAAAACATTCTATGTCTGATATAAAATTAGTCAAATTTGGACAAAAATAGAACATATGACTTGTATTTGCTGCATATAACCCACACCTAGAACAATGATCCCCTTTTCTACTACCCCATTTTGCAATTCTTGCGGGTGTATAATAATGATCGAACATCGACATATAGCTTGAGTCCGGAGACTGCCGGATACCAGAGCTTCACTGGCAAGCTCCCAGGCCAGATTTAGATCCATAACGGTCTTCCCCAATTTGTCCGCCCACCTTAATCCTTGTGCACTCAAATCATCCGGTAGACTGGAAAGTACATACCGATCCGATATAACATTCCTATTCTAGCTTTCTTTTGAATAAGTTCAAATATAGCTATTTTATCAAATAGTGAGGGAGTTCCATCAAGATGTTTAAGCAAAACACTTCTAACCTGAAGATATTTAAAGAAATCATGAGTATGCAACTGAAATTTATCCTTCAACGATAAGAAAGGTAATAATTGACCATCCCCCACCAAATCTCCTATATCCCACAGCCCTTGTACTTGCCATCTAGACATTACCTGATCTTGAAAAATAAGGGGAGGAAGAAGTTGAAATGCTTTAAATGGGGTATATACATTAAGCTGGTAAATAGACAATTTCCGCCTAATTTTCTGCCAGATTAGGAACATAGCATTCATCCACAGGAACACCATACGCATCACGACCAACACCGACGACACCCTCGCACCCGCCGAGCACCTGCACTTCCAGGTCCACATCAACCCCAAGACCACCCTCAGAGGCACCCTCATCTACAGACCCCCGGGACCACGCACACAATTCAGCGAAGACATCGCCGACTTCATCAGCCCGCACGCCCTCCCCTCCGCTGACTACATCCTCCTCGGGGACCTCAACTTCCACCTGGAGAACAACAACGACCGCAACACCACCACCCTGCTGGACAACCTCGCCAACCTCGGACTCAAGCAGCTGGTCACCACCCCCACCCACTACGCCGGACACACACTCGACCCCGTCTTCTCATCCAGCAAGGACATCGCCTTCAGCCACGCCACTGGACTCCACTGGACGGACCACAGCTGCGTCCACTTCAGCTTCAGAAGGACCACGATCTACCACCACCAGCAACAGGTTGCACGCAGAAGCTGGAACAAGATCACAGCCGACCAGCTCACGACCGCTCTGAGCAAGAACCCACCCACCAGCGCAACGAACCCCAGCCAAGCGGCCACCAACCTCACAAAGTGGATCAGCGACTGCGCAGACGGCCTCGCCCCTCTGAAGACCCCGACTAGCAGACCCGGTAGCAAGAAAGCCCCATGGTTCACCGACGAACTCAAGAGCTCCAAGAAGAACTGCCGAGCCCTCGAGAGAACCTGGCGCAGAGACCCAACACCGGACAACATGACTGCCCTCAAGCTCGCCACCCGAAAACACCACCAACTCATCCACGCTACCAAGAAAACCGCATTCAAGGAACGACTGGACAACAACGCACACAACAGCAAGGAACTCTTCAACATCGTCAAAGAGCTCTCCAACCCCAACGCCGGTAACAACGACATCACCCCTTCACAAGACCTCTGCAACTCCCTCGCCTCCTACTTCCACAACAAGATCGCGGACATACACAACAGCTTCAGCACTCAACCGACGCACACCACGACCGAACCACCGCCCCCCACCACCACCCTCCGCGCCTGGACCCCGATCAGCACCGAAGACACCGTCCGCACGATGAACTCCATCCACTCCGGATCTCCTACCGACCTCTGCCCTCACAACGTCTTCAACAAGGCCGACGCTGTCATCGCACCCCACCTGCGGGACATCATCAACACCTCCTTCGACACCGCTACCTTCCCGGAGAGCTGGAAGCACGCCGAACTCAGCGCTCTACTAAAGAAGCCATCAGCCGACCCCACCGACCTCAAGAACTACCGCCCAATCTCGCTGCTCCCGTTTCCTGCAAAAGTCATCGAGAAGACCGTCAACAAGCAGCTGGCCGCCTTCCTCGAGACGAACGGATCCCTCGACCTCTCGCAGTCTGGCTTCCGGGCCAACCACAGCACCGAGACCGCCCTGATCGCAGCCACCGATGACATCCGAGCTCTGCTTGACAACGGAGAAACAGCGGCCCTCATCCTCCTAGACCTCTCCGCGGCCTTCGACACTGTCTGCCACCGTACACTAGTGCAGCGTCTCAGCAACGTCGGAATCCAGGAAAAGGCACTGGAGTGGATCATCTCCTTCCTCGCCGGATGGACACAGAGAGTCCGCCTCCCCCCGTTCAGATCTGAAGCCACCGAAGTCATCTGCGGCGTTCCTCAAGGCTCCTCGCTCAGTCCAACCCTCTTCAACGTGTACATGAGCCCCCTCGCAGACATTGCACGCCAGCACAACCTCAACATCATCTCCTATGCCGACGACACCCAGCTGATTCTCTCCCTCACCAACGACCCCGCCACCGCCAGAGCCAACCTCCACGAAGGGATGAAAGAGGTAGACGAATGGATGAAGAACAGCCTCCTGAAACTAAACTCGGACAAGACGGAAGTCCTCATCCTGGGATCCTCACCCCCCGCCTGGGACGACTCCTGGTGGCCCCCCGCCCTAGGCAGCGCACCCAAACCAATAGACCACGCACGCAACCTGGGCTTCATCCTGGACTCCACCCTCTCATGACCAGACAAGTCAACGCCGTCTCCTCGTCGTGCTTCAACATCCTGCGCATGCTACGAAAGATCTTCCGGTGGATCCCCACCGAGACCAGGAAGACGGTCACCCAGGCCCTCGTCACCAGCCGTCTGGACTACGGCAACTCCCTCTACGCCGGAACCACCGCCAAACTCCAGAAAAGACTTCAGCGGATCCAGAACGCCTCAGCACGACTCATCCTGGACATCCCCCGTCGCAGCCACATCTCCGGACACCTGAGAGACCTGCACTGGCTCCCGGTCACCAAGAGAATCACCTTCCGTCTCCTCACCCACGCACACAAAGCCCTACACAACTAAGGCCCAGGATACCTCAACAGCCGCCTCAACTTCTACGCTCCCAAACGCCAGCTTCGATCGACCGGCCACGCCCTCGCCACTGTCCCCCGCATCCGAAGAGCCACCATAGGGGGACGGTCCTTCTCCTTCCTCGCCGCCAGGACGTGGAACTCCATCCCGGCCCACCTCCGCCTGACCCAGGACCACCTCGCCTTCAGGAAGCAACTCAAGACCTGGCTGTTCGAGCAGTAGCGGACCCCCCTCCCCTAGCGCCTTGAGACCCTCTGGGTGAGTAGTGCGCTATATAAATGCTTTGATTGATTGATTGATTGATAGCATTGATTACCTTGAATCTAGTCCTTTTAAAATAACTCGGCTCTAGAATTTCAACCAAGATACCCTTAGCCGCAGTACCTAAGCCAATCTCAAAAATGGTAGGGCGGTTGCATAACGGAACTTCAAATCTATCACCTAGAAGCGGCACTCCAAAAGCCTGTACAATTGCTGACCAATAATATAACACCAAATTGGATACCGCCCACCCGCCTCGATTCCGAGGGAGACACATCCACTTGGCAGCCCTGCGAGAGCACCTATACCCCCACAAAAACCTATAGCATATCCAATCTGCCTTTGCCAAACTACTTTGTGACAGTAATAAAGGGATTGTCCTAAAGAGATATAAAAACTTTGGCAGTATAAGCATTTTAAGAACACTACAGCGGCCATAAAGAGACAAGTGTAAGTGATCCAATCGTTCTAATTTGGTATTTACTGCATCTATTACCGGAAGAATATTTAAATCTGGTATAGTATCAACTGCCACTGAAATTCTTACCCCAAGGTACACTGCTTCACTGACCACTGGGGTTCCGGAGTGTGGCATATCTGGTGTTTGAACTACCTGGGTCTTAGCCACATTTAACTTATACCCGGATATTGCACCGAACTGCGCAGCAGACACCTTAAGTACCCGAAGTGCAGAGGAAATGTTGGAGGTTAACACGACGATATCGTCTGCATAGGCCAAAGCCCGATACTCTGTGGCCCCAACTCTTATAGGTACTATTCTCCTATCCCCTTCAATTTTACTCAAAAACGGATCAATATATAAGGCAAACAATAGGGGTGAACACGGGCACCCCTGTCGAGTGCCCCTACTAATATTAAAATAACTGGTTTCCTGACCCGAAATACGAAGTACTGCCTCCGGAGAGATATACAATGACCGGATAGCTTGTCTAAATTCAATGCTAAAACCCTTCCACCTAAGCACGGCCCACAAGAACCCCCAGGAGACCCTGTTGAACGCCTTCTCAGCGTCCAACAGGATCACCCCGAGGGGAAAGGCCATGGCCTGAGCCCAATCCAATAAGGCAATAACATGCCGAACATGGTCTACTGTGTCACGGCCCGGAATAAATCCAGGTTGGCGCTGAGATACTAATGGGACTATTACCTCAGCAAGTCTAGAGGCTAATATTTTAGAATATATTTTAGAGTCACTATTAATAAGGGAAATTGGCCGAAAAGATGACGAGCTCAACTCTGGCTTTCCTTTTTTTTTAAACAGAACAATCGTAGTCCGCCGCCATGAGTCAGGAACCATACCTTTCTGAGCTGCCCTAAAAACAGCAAGTATATCGTGCCGAATCTCTGCTAAGAAGGTCTTATAGAACTCGAGGGGTATCGCGTCTGGGCCTGTGGCTCTACCTGAGCACTCTCAATATCTTCTGAATAGAGCTTTGTATAGTATTTTTGAAATACTCCATTCACTCCTTCCTGGGTATCCTGAACCGTACCGTTTTCGTCCTGAATTCTCGTAACACGACTCTGTACACTTTTCTGATGAAGCCTCTTCACAAGTACCCTTCCAGAATTTTCACCAAATTCAAACATCATCGTCCGATATTGAAGGTACTTAGCGGCCAGGTCCAGGCCAAAAGACTCCCAAAGTTTAGATTTTATTATGGCGACAGCCTGCTGGGAGTGAGAAATGGGGGTGCACGAATGAGAAAGTCCGAAAAGTTCTTTAAACTAAGTGTCCACTTTAATTTTCATTTAAATTTTGTAGGTAAAAAGATTGGTCAGCCAACGCGTTTCATTCCCTCAAGGGGAACTTCATCAGGGCTTAAATCAGTATGTATTTTCCTGTGAAAGGACAAGTCTTATAATTTCCACGAAGTCAAGTACTTCAAGTTTCGGCAATAACCTAGACAGAGTAATCAATACGACGGCGTCTTCCTCGTTGAAGATCTTGTCTGCCCCTGAAAAATAATTTTCAATTTGGACGGGAAAAGCAAAAAAGCTTGTGCGCCCTTCGCCTGAAAAAGGGATATCAGCTGTTGAAGCTGCCACCTCCGCTCAACTGTGGAGGGGCAAAAGTCTGGCCGCACAAAGAAATCACAATCTTTCCCCCTTCTCCTTCTATCAGGCCTCGCTAAATCATAAATCTTCTCCCTTATTGAGGCATATTAATATTGCACGAGGTATATCTCCAGAGATTCCAGACTTTTGCCACTGTTTTAGCAGGGAGCGATGGGCACACAGCACTTCCAGCTGCCAATCCCACTCCTTTACTTCTGGGAATGCCTCAGAGAACAATTTGACGACAAATTGACTAGTATCTCCACCTTCCCGGCCCTAAGGTACCCCTAGGATCCTGAGGTTATTTCTTCTGGCTCGATTTTCTAAGTCAGTTAATATCCAGAGAATTTCATCTTTCTGAGCACCCATCAAATCAGTTACGCACTTCTGCGCTGCTAAGGCATCCTCTAGATTTGAAATCCTCTCCTCAGCTATTCCGATTCTAGTAGCGATATCAGTACAAGTTTTAACGACTCTGCGAATAGAATTCTGAACTCTCCGGCAGGCCCCCTGGGTTCGGATATTTTCCTGCCTTGCCTCCTCCCGATGCACCATAGCGAGAATTCCACAAGCTCTGGGCTCTCTCTCTCTACCTCCGATGCTCTGGCCTTAAAGGTAATCAATCCTCTAACTCGCTACGTCTCTGATGGTAATGAATCTTGCAAGGAGCCTGAGGGGGGATACATTTTTTTCTTTGTCAGAGCATACTGGCTCTTCTCCAGACGAAGAGGACGAGCATGGCCCTGAATGGACTGACGACGGCAGTGAAGTTGGAGATTGGCGGCAGAATGAGGCTCTTAACGAGGAGCTAACTTCTTGCCGGCTTGGCACGGTACGTAAAATAAATGGGCCAAGCTCTCGGGATCCTGAAGTCTCTGTACTATCCCCAGGAGAGAGCTCTTTTCAGCAGCATGGTCCAGGCGGTGGTATAGTGCCAGGCTCCTCCACTGCATTTAATCAGTTTGATCTGCCGCCGGGAGAAATTTCACTTGTATTACGCAACGAGAGAGATCAGATGTAGTCGTTCCTTTATTTCCACAGAGATCCTTAGTGCCTGATTTACAAATTCCACTTTTGAGTAGGTGTACCACTTTTATATATCCACAACCTGCACTTTTGCATTAACTTACACTTTTGCAGTAATTTCAGCACAACACAGGGCCAACCACAGGTACTGCAACACCCTCCTATAGAAAATAATGGAGGTAGGTACTTAAAATAAAATTCCAAAGGAAATAAATTTAAATTAAATAAATATAAAATAACCAAAATAAATAAAAAGTAATGTCAAAAAATATATAAAACAATAAACAATTTCTAAATATTTAACAACTAGTTATTATTAATAGGGTATTGCAGTACCAGTGGTTGGGCGTATGTAGTGCTGGACGTGCTACGAAAATGTAAGTTACAATTTAAGTGTAGTGTAATATCGAAAATTAGTAAAGTTACTCAAAAGTTTTAACTTACCTTTGTGAATCAGGTCCTTAAACATAGGAGGACAGACAAAACTGTGATATTGTACCATGCATTCTATTGTCAGTCCTTCTTCTCTTCCCACAAATCACAATGAAACTTAAAAAAGACCTCTTGCTTTCCCACCCAGGCGGTGTGCCTGCTGCATCGTAAGGGTGGCTGTACAATGGAAATGTGGCCAGGTGTGGGAGGCAGTCTGGAGCTCTGGCAGGTAATGGAATGGCACCTGTGTCCTGTCTTGTCTCAAATGTAAGGAAGGAGTCACTGACCCTCACCTCTTCTCACTCAGCAGTTGGCTGCTCCTCTTGAAGCTTTCAGCTCAAGTAGATTGCCATCCTCCTCAGAAAGAATTTTTGGCAACTGCCACCTACGTTTTCTTATGTTTTTAAGCAGGTAATCGCTGACTGATGGTTTTCGCCTCATCACAAAATTTAAACGACGCGGCGATCTTTGAACTAGGCAATATTCTTTTATATTTTATAAAAGACGCTAGCTGGGCATGTGATCAGAGTTGGCAAAAATCCAATAAGAAATTGGACATCTGAAGCAGCACACTGAAGACATTTAAAGCTACAAGCCAGCATCCTTTCCTTTACTGAGAACTGACGTGCCTCTCTCATTAACTTTTTGATCCTTTTACGGGTATGTGGAACACGCTCTTTTGCATGCAGATGGCATACATTAATGGGGGTCTTATCTTAGGCCGATTCTTGGCCACTTAACGTTTTATTGTTTCCTAATGACAATTTTAATACCAGCTGAGAGAGCCAACGATGATAATTAGATGTAAATAGTTTACTCGCTTAATGGCCTTCAAAATAACGCATTATTCTGCACCAGCAACACTACACATTTTTAAACAATTGCACACTATAGCAAGTCAAAACAAAAATTGGAAAAACTGCTGTTTGTGGCAAACATTTACAATTATTTAAAACATGGCACTGTAACTTAACCAACTACTAGCGGTTTATACAAATCATAAAAATATGACCATGGTACCAGAAATACATTTTTAGGGAAAAGATGCTTCTACTTGAAGTGGATTTCATCAAGTAATTCAGAAAAAACAACTCGCTCAGTCGCAAGGCAGATTGAATTTAAACTGCTATGTAAAGTGTTTTGGTAATATCAGTATCACTCACATAGACTAAATGCATGGGAAGAGATTATCTGTTATCTTTGACTACATGGTATGACACATTTGACACAGAGGGTCCAATCCACAAACCCTTCGCACGTATAAGCTTCACATACACTCCAGGACGGTGTTTATTTAGTGCGCCGATGCCCACACATTGATAACACAAACATGCCCACACATACATTGGCGGCCAGGGGCGGCAACTCGAAGCATTGAAAGGGATTAAGTGGCGCAAGGGCCCACAGTCCAGCTGGAGCTTGATGTGAGGTGCTTGTAGTCAGCCACAGCCCCCACAGCAGTCGTCGCACCATCCTAGGCTTGCGATGATGGACGAGAACGCCTTCGCATTTTTGGCACCATTACCCAGCATATGAAATTCATTATGGCATCTGCCTAAAACAAAGGGGTGGAATGTCATCAGGAACACGAGAACCAGTCAGTCAGTCAAAATAATCTTTATTCTTTATTCGATTAATAAAAATCAAAAAAGATAAAGACATAAAATAGAATAAAAAATTGAAGACGAACAATTGCATTCAAGTAATGAACAACCTCAGGAGAAATGGATCTTGATACAATAAAAAACAGGTGAGTGATAAAAGTTCCCAAACATGAAAATAAAACTTATTAATTCCAGGGCGCAAAAACCATAATAAACAGCATCAGGGTAAAAAAGGGAAGCAAACATTATGCTCCAAATACAAATCAACCACTTATTTTTCTGAGTCTAACAGCGGTTATTAAAAAGCTGGCAACATTAAAACAGACAAATTAATCGGATAACATTTGCAGAAAAATAAAAGCAGGCCTAGCTTGAGCAAACTGTCTGCCTTTCAATGAAAGTAAAATAAATTGTCTTTTGAGGGACACAATAAAGGTCACAAAACAGCACAAAGTGGAGAATGTCCTGATCTGAAAAATTGTCACATGTGCACGGATTTAGTTTATTGGCTTGATAAAAGTCTAAATTGTGCTGTGCGCATTACTCTCTTGGACAAAAAGCAATTTTCTCATTTGTTTAGCAGAAGGAATTGGGAGGAATGTGTTTTAACTGTGAATTGCTGCATCTTCGAAAAAAAATTTCTTCTTTTAAATTAACAAAATTACTGAATTGGTTGCACTCGCGTTGATACCTTCCTTTCGCTAACCAATAAAGTATTTTTATTTCACGCCTCGTTGCTTGTTCGGTGGGAGGTTTAGAGGGATAGCGGCCATTTTGGATGAGACCCGCATTGTTCGCGGTCAGCGTCCCAGTCACTGCACGCCGGCTTTATGCAAACCCTATTTAATTGGGGTTAGTCCGGTCGCGCGGCGCTTGATAAAAGGTTAAATTGTGCTCTCCGCATTACTCTATTGGACAAAAAGCAAATTTCTCGTTTGTTTAGCAGAGGGAATTGGGAGGAATGTGTTTTTAACTTTGAATTACTGCATCTTCGAATTTTTTTTTCTTCTTTTAAATTAACAAAATTACTGAATTGGTTGCACTCGCGTTGATACCTTCCTTTCGCTAACCAATAGAGTATTTTTATATCACGCCTCGTTGCTTGTTCAGTGGGAGGTTTAGAGGGATAGCGGCCATTTTGGACGAGACCCGCGTTGTTCACGGTCAGCGTCCCAGTCGCTGCACGCTGCACGCCGGCTTTAGCCTTCCCCTATTTGAATGGCGTTGGCTCGGACTAAGGCAAGCCCGTCTGCGCCAAGTCAGCGCTCAGGGCGAGCCATTCTGTTGGATTCGTTTCTAGGGATACTAATGCCATTCAGTTTTCCAGTGAGCTATTGAATTCTCTTAGACCTATTCCTTGCCCGTTACATAGTGGCAGGTGGGCAGGGGCGTCTCAGAACTTTGTTTGTGGAGACTGTGGGTTCTTATTTACACCAGAACACCTGTTGAATGATAGGCCAGTAGACTTAGTTAAGACTGGGGGCATCAGTGCTTGCCTCATTCATGTCAGATCTCAAAAAAAGCACTATGTGGATGTGGCTGATTTGATTATTGACAATGATTTAGACCTTCTGTTCATCACCAAGACCTGGCTTGATGCCTTCTCTAATCCCATCGTGGCCCTGGTTACACCGGCTGGCTTTAAAGTTCTTTGTGTGGACCGCCCAGTGGGCCGAGGTGGTGATTTGGCCATTGTGTATAGGGATTGTTCGTCTCTTCTCAGTGAAACATCTATTCTCTGGGGAGACTGTGAGGTCTTAGATTTTCACCTGCAACTGTCTGCCCAATTTATTTTGGGGGGGGTCCATGGTTTATCGACCACCTGGGTCAACCAGGGTCTTCTTGGATATTTGTGGGGAGGCGCTGGCTGAGCGTGCTCTGCGTTTTTCGAAGTATGTGCTTCTTGGTGACATTAATCTCCACCTTGACCAAGCGGAGTCCACTGATTCCGCAGCGTTTTTGGATTCCCTTTACTTGGCTAACCTGTCACAATGGGTCATGCACCCCACCCATTTGGGCGGGCATACTTTGGATATCATTTGTTCCAATTTTCCTGTTTCAGTGGTGAGGCCTAGGCCAGTTGTTTGGTCAGATCATTTTCCCATATTTTTTTCTTAGGATTATAAACATCCTTTACGACCAGCCAACAACCATCGTCCTCCAGCCACTAGGAAAATGGACCCGGGACGGCTTAGCAGCTCCTTGGCAGCCTCCCGGCCTGCCCTCCGGGAGGACCTTGAAGAAAATGTGTCCCAGTTTGCTGACTGGATCTCAAGTTCGGTTGAGACTCTGTCTGTACCATGTCAATTTAGGATGAGGAGAGAGTCTCCCTCCAAGCCATGGTTTATCCCCGAGCTGAGGATTCTAAAACATGCCTGCAAACTATTGGAGAGAGCTTGGCGATCTAGTGGTTATTGTGCCATTGCTAAACGCACCCTTAGAGCTAAACAAAAACTATATTACATGGCCATTGGAGAGGCCAAGGGCCATTACTATTCCGCCTGCATTGAGAGGGCCAACAATAATCCAAA
Organism: Triturus cristatus; assembly: GCF_964204655.1. Classification (NCBI taxonomy): domain Eukaryota; kingdom Metazoa; phylum Chordata; class Amphibia; order Caudata; family Salamandridae; genus Triturus; species Triturus cristatus. Next base: position 649,493,237 of record NC_140585.1, read on the forward strand.
AGAAATCTTTGCCATTGTTCAGAATTTTTTTACCCCTAGCACCCAAGCGGTATTGACACCTATTTCGGGGACCTGGTGTAATACCCTGGCCAACATTTTTAGGGATAAAATAATCAACATTCAAGAGACGTTTTCGACGTCCCCTAGGAAGCTTAGTGGTGCCGTGCTGGCTAGGCCGAGGGATGAATCCGTTCCCTCTTTCTCTGTGTTTAGACTGATTGATCTTCCTAGCTCTCTTAAGATTCTCAAGGCACTAAAGTCGGGATCATCTAAAGACCCTTGTGCGGCTAGACTTTTGTCTGATGTGGCAGATACTATCAACTTAGAAGTGAACTACATGATCAATACATCGCTTCATGAGGTGCATGTTCCTCTTTCATGGAAGCAGGCGCTGATTCTTCCCCTTCTTAAGAAGCCATCTCTTGACCCTCAGTTACCTGAGAACTACCGCCCTATCTCGCTTCTGCCAAGTCTGTCTAAAGTCTGTGAGAGGGTGGTTATGTCTCAACTTACTAATTTTGCCGAGGTGTCGGGCTTGCTTCACCCGGCCCTATCAGGCTTCCGTGCCTCATATACCACGGAGGCAGCCTTGCTTGAGGTGACGGAGGCGATCCGGGAGTGTTTGGATGCCAGTGGGAAGGCAGGCTTGGTGATGTTAGATCTCTCGGCTGCTTTCGACACCGTGCCCCATTCTCTGCTCCTTGACCGTCTCTTGAAATAGGCATCTCTGGCTCAGCTGTCGTTCTTGGAGGGTCGGTCGCAGCAGGTCTGGCTTCCTCCATGTGCCTCTGCGTCTCTGCTGGTGAGTATTGGTGTGCCTCAAGGGTCATCACTTAACCCCTTGCTTTTTAATATCTACATGACACCGCTGGTTTAACTTGCGGAGTCATTGGGGGCTAAAGTGATGGCCTATGCTGATGACACTCAGCTATTATTTTCTTGGACCAGGGATGATGACTCGGCTGCAGCTGCGCAGCTTTGCCTATCTTCAGTATTTCATTGGCTGGCGAATGCTCAGCTTAAATGCCATGAAGGTAAATCCGAAGTACTTTTTTATGGCTCTTCTTCTTCAGAGTTTAGAGATAGGCTCTGGCCATCGGATTTTCCTCGTCCAACTACTAGTAAAAGTGCTGTAAAAAACCTCGGCGTCTGGTTCGAGGAAAACCTGAATTTCTCGACACAGGTGAAGAAGCTGGCCAGTACCTACTTTGGCACTCTTAGATCCTTGAGGAAGTTTCTTCCTCTGTTGCCAGGTAGTGCCTGGGAAACTGTGGTCCGCGCTCTCATTTTATCACGTTTGGACTACGCGAACACCCTTCTGGTGGGCAGGCCTGGTTTTTTAGTTAAGAAGCTGCAGGTTGTTCAAAACTCGGCTGTCAGGCTTCTTCTGGGCCTGCGATCAAGGCTTAGTGTCCGCACTCACCTGTGCTCCTTGCACTGGCTCCCAGTTGAAGCCCGTCTAAAATACAAAATGTTATCCATTGCCCATCGGGCCCTTTATGGCCGGGTACCCATCTATCTGCGGAAGAGGTTTGTCTTTTACACACCAGGAAGACAGCTGCGCTCGTCTGCTCAGCTGCTGGTTCAGACCCCCAGGTTTCATCGTCAAAGACTTGGGGGGATTTCCTTTGTACGCAAAGCTGGCCTTGCCTGGAATTTATTGCCCTTGGCACTTTGGGCTACTCAGGACCCTCTCCTGTTTAAGAAAAAATTAAAAACACTGCTTTTTTAGTCTGGTTTTGGTGTGCACTTCTTTTTTTCCTTTTTCTGAAGCTAGCGCCGGGACACTTTCGAGTAGCCGTGCGCTGTATAAATTAAATATAACATAACATAACTTATTGACCACACGGATGGGGAAAATGACCACACTGGCTACCCAGGAGAGCAAGGAGAACAGGGCTGGACACTCAACCAGCAGTCACAGAGGTATGCCATTGCTTACACAGCAAAAATTCATTTACACCAGGTTGGTGATGCCAGAAGTAAACCGCTATCACCATTTTGTGAACTTGAATACCAAGCAACAGTGGTGTTGAGATGGCACATGTGAAACAACCATTACATCACAGTCATTACAACGCACTACCTTTACAACGCAGTCATTACAACGCAAAATCTTTTACATCGCTTGCCATTACAACACAGCCATTACAACGCATGCCACTACAACGCATGCTACTACAACGCATGCCATTACAACGCATTATAAGGTAAGTAATGGGAAATAGTAATTTATACCCCTACACTATCCAACACTTACCCTTCTGTTGCACTCACTGGACTGGGAATAGTAATTTTCACCGCTACACTATCCAACACTTACCCTACTGTTGCACTCACTGGAGTTAGAATAGTAATTTTTACCCCTACACTATCCAACACTTACACTACTGTTGCCCTAGAAGTATTATGTGTTGCAATGGTATGCTTTGTAATGGTATGTGTTGTAATGAAATGCGTTGTAAGTGTAGTTTCTAAAACTGCTTTGCTATGGCATGCGTTGTAAAATCATGCGTTGTAATGGATGTTGCGATGTAAAAATCGTGTTGTAAAGGCTTGCGTTTTAAAGGTTTGCAGTGTAACGTGTCCTATTCCACATCTGACTAATAAGGCTAAAATATAACTTTAAAGTGACTAAAGAAATGAGTGGTGGTGTCAAAAGGTCTTTGGTGCTCCATTTTGTGGGGGACAAGATAGTTCAGCTTTTCAAGAACCTCACAAATATAGGCAGTGGCAGCACTGGAACTCTAATTCAACTACAGTTCAACTCGATCTATGAAAAATTAAAGCTCCAATAGGCAAAAGAGCTTGAAAATTAAACTATCAATGAGTTCTATGCTCCAATGTAGCAGCTAGTCAACACGCACACAAAGGATGACCCCATAAAAAAGATTATTGTCAAATCATCTAGGGAGGTACATCCTCTACGTTGAGACAATCAATCCTATGAAAACCGGGTATGTCACCTAATGACACACTGACATTGGGGCGGTTTCACAAACTGTTAACTATAAAAGCTCATTCCATGGATTCCATCCTTGCTAAATATATGGTAAAAGAAGAGCTCATTGAGTTTTGGGAGCTCAAGAATGGCGACAATCATCTCCAACCTGCGAGGACCACAGGGAGATAAGTGAGTGTATACTGTGGAGGCGAAGCACTGCCACCAGCACACTGCCCTGCACCAGGGAAAACATGCTCCAATTGTGGCAAAATCAACCAATATGCCAGATTGTACCAATATGAATGCGGTGGACGCAGCAGAGGACCAGTCAGTGACCTAACGAGGCCCCAGAGACAAAGTGAGACGCTGGTCCCAGCACAACTGCCACTACCCTGACTTATAAGAGGATTGCAGAAAATAATTATTAATCATATCATTTGCTGTCCATCCAGAGAAATACAAAACCATGAGGGCCTCCTGCACAATTCAGTCCCCTGGGTGCAAAATCAGCACAGTCATAGACACTGAGGTATTAGTGAATCTAATGTAGACCATACAATTCCAACTGTTGCAACCCCATCATCAACTGCAAAAAAAAGAAACCCAGCTTTCTGGATATGGCAGCATGGACCCTGTGCCGGGCACATTTGGCACTGATGCACTATACGAAATGGACACAATCAATGCAAAATTCTTTGTCACCGAAAAGGAAGAAGAGGACCTAATTAAGCAGCCGCACAGCTGAATAGCTAGGGCTAATAGTGTTTGCCTGCCACGTCCAGATGTCGGGAATGTCATCAGTGATGTCACTGACCATGTCATGAAAGATGTAATCTGTGATGTCATCAGCAGTGCATTGCAGGGGCGTGAATTATAGTTAGCTGAACTAACTATAACGGCCGAAATACACAGGTTTTGTACAAGTGAAATGTCCAACTAACTATAACGTCCCTGAAACCTGTGGTTTTTAAAGTGAATTCCAAAGGTTTTTTTAAATGCTAATTTCGAATTAGAACGTCCCTGAAACCTGTGTTTTTTTCAGTAATTTTCAAAGGTTTTTTAAATGCTAATTTCTAACTATAACGTCCCTTAAACCTGTGTTTTTTTTTCAGTAAATTTTAAAGGTTTTTTAAATGCTAATTTCTAACTATGCCTACAGAGGTAGGACATGTGCAGAAAGAGGATGAAAGGTACAGAAATAAGCAATAGAAATGCAGAAAGAGGCAACAGAAGTCCAGAAAGACAAAGAAAGGTGCAGAATGAACCAATAGAGGTGCAAAAAGAGGCCTTGTTGCAACGTCATCCTGTGCCCCCAACATTTTGCTGACTGGTAATGGTGGTAACTGACTCTGACTAACCAGGCCCAGAGCCAGTGCTATGCTAAAAGACATTTATAATACAGTGAAAACACCTACATACACTAGGGTACACTATGGGTTGGGGTAACCCTGTGCTATGCTAAAAGACATTTAGAATACAGTGAAAACACCTACATACACTAGGGTACACTATGGGTTGGGGTACCCCTGTGATGGGCATGACCTCCTCTGTAAGGCCCTAGTATATAATAGGGCAGGGAAATTAAATGTTTTGAGGTGAAATGTCAAGTGGGGGCTGGGAAAAAAGGGGGGTCCCAAAACACATTTTTCCCATGCTAATTTCCATAGGAAAAATTGGAACAGGCTACAGCCCGAACTGCTGAATGGAATTACACCAAATTTGGCAAAAGGTGGCTCTAGGTTTTGGGGTGAAATGTCAAGTGGGGGCTGGGAAAAAAGGGGGGTCCCAAAACAAATTTTTCCCATGCTAATTTCCATAGGAAAAATTGGAACAGGCTACAATGGAACTGCTGAATGGAATTACACCAAATTTGGCAAAGAAGGTAGCTCTTGGTTTAGAAAGCGACCTTTTTTTAAATGGTGTAAATCCATTCAGTAGTTCCTGAGAAATTAGAAAAAGAAAAGATTTGATATCCGAGCACCGAGAAGGAGTCGCGACTCCTTCCGAGCACGAGCTGACTTCTGATTGGCTGCCAACACTCCAAACCAGGAAGTGTCGGCAGCCATCTTGTGACTAGGTAATCGAGTCACAAGAAAACAGTGGGAAAAACATTAAAAAACAAGAAAAGGGCTACCTTTTTGCCAAATTTGGTGTAGTTCCATTCAGCAGTTCAAGCTGTAGCCTGTTCCAATTTTTCCTATGGAAATTAGCATGGGGAAAAATGTGTTTTGGGACCCCCCTTTTTTCTCAGCCCCCACTTGACATTTCACCCCAAAACTTTCAAGACAGAAGCTGACCATATTAGTTTTGAAAATGTTGTGAAGATTCGTCAAACGATGCCAAAGTTATTGGTAACTACCTACTGGCAACCGCCAGTAGGATATATATATATATACACACACACATATACATGCATATCTATACACATATACATACATATATATACACATATACATACATATACATATATATACACATATACATTTTCACTGAAAAACCATAGGTTTCAGGGGTGTTATAGTTAGCTGGACTTTTCACTTGTACTAAACCATTGAAATTCCCCCGTTATAGTTAGTTCAGCTAACTATAACTCGCGCGCCCGCAATGCACTGCTGATGACGTCACATATTACATCACTCATGACATGGTCAGTGACATCACTCATGACATCACTGATGACATCTCAAATGACATCACTGATGACATCACTGATGACATCATCCAGTGAATGTGTGTTTTTCTGAAAATTAAATATGTTTTATATATGTATATCTCAAGGTCGATGGAAGAATAAATGGGTATATAAGTGTCTAAATGGATGATTTGTTTTTGAAAAATTGATTGTGTAACTGACTGATTAAGTGTATCATAGTGAATACATGGCTTAGTGAGTAATGTTTAAATATGTAAACATCTGTAGCAGTCTCTCACTTTGTGTATAAGTGGCTGCATGGGTTGGTGAGTAGCTACATGGGTGTCTATATAGGTTATTAGTTGGTTTTTTGAGTATCAGTCTGAGTGTCTGCATGGTTCGGTGGGGGTATTACGTAGTGCATAGGTGCATGAATGAGTGACTCACTCTTTGTATGTGTTGAAGACAGCATGTGAGCAGGACTGTATGGGTGGATGAGTGTGGGTATGGGTGTGTTAGTGAGTGAATGACTGTCTCAATAGTGTCTTTATGAGTAACTACATATGTTTTAAACTAGTATATGTGTCTATTGGTGTATATAAGTGAGTTTATGTGAGAGTGAGAGATTGAAAGAGTTCCTGTATGAATAAGTATGTGTTTCTATAAGTGATTGTTTAAAAGACTAAGTATGTGTAAGTTTCCGTAGAAGTAAGTGTGGTGGTGTGTGTATAACTGTATATGCAAGTAAATGTATCTTTGATTCTTTATTAGCATGAGTGACTATGTTTGTGAGTAAATCTATGGATGAGTGGCATTGTGTAACAGGATGTATAGGTGTATGAGTACATATGATGAGTGAGGCACATGTATGAGTGACTGTATAGGACTGTTGGTGAATGAGTGGATGTGTATGTGGATCTTAGAATTACTGAAGAGGTTGTTGTAACTGGTATTGGTATGTCCATTGTTTTGAAAATTGTAGTCTCTATTTTTGAATGTGTGTATCAAAGGTTATATTAGGGTGAGAGGAGGTCTGCCACTCTATCACAAGGATGATGTCATCAGTGATGTCATTTGAGATGTCATCAGTGATGTCATGAGTGATGTCACTGACCATGTCATGAGTGATGTAATATGTGACGTCATCAGCAGTGCATTGCGGGCGCGCGAGTTATAGTTAGCTGAACTAACTATAACGGGGGAATTTCAATGGTTTTGTACAAGTGAAAAGTCCAGCTAACTATAACACCCCTGAAACCTATGTTTTTTTCAGTGAATTTCTGAGGTTTTTTAAATGCTAATTCCTAACTATAACGTGCCTGAAACCTATGGTTTTTCTGTGAATTTCAAAGGTTTTTTAAATGCTAATTTCTAACTATGCCTACAGAGATAGGACATGTGAAGAAAGAAGAAAAAATGCACAGAAAGAAAAAAAAGACGTGCAGAAAGAAGCAACAGAAGTCCTCAAAGGCGTAGAAAAGTGCAGGAAGAAGGATAACGTGCAGAAAGAACAAAAAGAAGAGCAGAAAGAAGCCTTGTTGCAAAATCATCCTGTACCCTCAACTTTTTCAGACGGATACTGGTGGTAACTGAGTCTGACTAACCAGTCCTAGAGCCAGTGCTATGTTAAAAGACACTTAGAATACAGTGAAAACACCTACATACACTAGGGAACATTATGTGTTGGGGTCCCCCTGTGATTAGCATGACCTCCTCTGTAAGCCCCTAGTATATAATAGGGCAGGGGATTAAAACTACCTCTTAAAACAGGCCACAGGGCGTTTTTGCACACGTTAACTCAGGCCCCGTCCCCTCCCTTCACCACTGTGTAAACACGCCCTGTGTCCGTTTTTAGTTGGGAGATTAAGTTCATTTGAATCCTGAGGGTCCCTAGGGTCCAACTAGCCCACTAGGTACCTCCAGTAAGTGCCACAGAGCTGCGTTGCAGAGAGGTGTAAAAAGTGACACGGCCTGGACCAGCTCTCTGCAATGCAGCTCAGTGGCGCTTACTGGAAGCACTTGGTGGGCTAGTTAGCCCCCAGGGGCCCTCAGTATTGAAGGGAAATTATATCCCCAATTTAAAACGTGCCATAGTGCGTGTTTGCACAGGCCCCGTCCCCTCCCTTCACCACTGTGTAAACGCGCCCTGTGGCTGTTCTAAGTTGAGAGATTAAGTCACCTTGAATCCTAAGGGTCCCTAGGGTCAAACTAGACCACTAGGTACCTCCAGTAGGCGCCACAGAGCTGCGTTGCAGAGAGGTGTAAAAAGGGGCTTGGCCTCAGAACACCTGTCTGCAGCGCAGCTCCCTGGTGCATACTGGAGATGCATGTTGGGCTAGTTGGCCCTCAGGGACCCTCAGTATTGAAGAGGAATTAATTCCCCAACTTACAACTCGCCAGGGGACGCGTTTGCAGAGTGCTGCAAGGAGGGGGCGTCGCCTCCGGCACGATGCCGGTCTTTTATTTATTTTAATTTTTTAAGAAGGGGGGCTGTGTGCTTCCCCTTCTTATTCTAATTTATTGGCCCTGATGACCCCATCCCCCAGGCTCTGTCTCCTAATTATATTTTTTTGACGCCAATCCCCAGGGCCGGCCACTGTTTTTTATTATTTTAAAAAAATATATATTTATAGACACACCTAGGACATGCTGGACAAACCGTACGTACCTATCACCATGACGATTTGAGTGATATTCATTAAAAGGCGACTATGCATACAATGAATCCACGTGTAATGTATTTACACCACTAGTGAAGCTCTGACATGTCTGATGCCCTACCGTGCCTAATCACGGTAGACACCCTTGTCGTTTATTTATACAAACATGGGTAGCTATTGATGGGCACATTTAATACACATGCACACCAAGCCATTCAAAGGGGATTCGACAAAAATTCGACCAAAACTATGCAAGAAACCCCCCTCACGATTAATAAAACACACATCCACTGCCGGATGTGTAATACTTTTTATTTTACTCTCTGGAAAGGGGACGAACATCACTTGAGAGTCACAGCACGCTCCTGGCAGAGCCCAATGTTGTGTTACACCCACCATTGCCTGCTGAGTACCACACACCTCTGTGTTGTATTCCACTAGCTAGTGCATATGCTATTACACTCTCTAGCCCATGTGCACTGTAACACCACCCCGTGAATATGTCATGCCACACTTGTCTTCGCACGGGTTATATTGCCCCATCTAACGTGCCTTACTCGATGCCTATGTTATAACGCACAGCGCTATGCCATACATATTACAATCTGGGATCCATATCTTTGTCACAGTGCATATGCAACGTTACACTCCCCAGCACATATTTTATATTACAACTTTAGAGACTAGTTAGGTTACACAACACTGCCCGGTGCATATTACACTCCAAGGCGCATATCGCATAGCACGCGCTAGTGCCTGTGCTATCTCGCGCTCTCCAATGAATCTGTCATTGCGCACAATGTATTGCATATTATATTTCACGCCCGGTTCATCTTATATCACACTTTTTGGTGCATAGTTTATACCATACACTATATCTAGTTTTCATTTTCAATCGTGCTCTCAGGACTATGTTCTATATAACACTGTGTTCACCTACCCTTTTCGCGGGCATTACATTTTGCGATAGGGGGTGGAGGGTCAGGGGGTGTTTCTGCCAAGTGAGCCTGGAGTCACAGTCACAAACGTCCTCTTCTTCCTGAATAAAAGTGAGATTATGCTGCATACTTGTTCATATTTTAAGTAGTTCGCACAGACACACATTTTAAAAACAATAAAGTTCCTAATACCCGCCTTCTCTGAACAGTTAGCTTGCTGCCCCATCCCCCTCCTCCCTATCCTCTGTTGTGTGAATCCATGGACTAGCCTCCTCCCTCCTGCCATGCATGGTCTGATGTGCTGCCACTGCCCTCAGTTTAGTATGATGTACCAGTCCACTCCTCCTGCCCTCCATTGCCCAATTCTATGTCCCATCATTGACCTCCTGCTTAAACTCTGTGCTTAGCTTGCTGCCCCTATTCTCCTTCCCCCTGCCCTCCGATGTCTTTGTGCATGCCCCTGCTCCATCCTTTTTGCCCACCATGTTCCATGGACCTGCCACTCCTATCTACTCTGAGTGTTCTGTTGAGCTGCCACTCCCCTCCCACCTGCCTAGCATTGTCAGATGACTGTAACCTGTCCCTGCCACCTCCACCCTGCCTGTCCACATGCCATGCCCCTATCCTCTTCCTCCTGTCCACATGGTCCATTGTACTGCCACACCCTTCTGCCCTCCCTGGTCTGTTGTGCTGCAACTGCTCCTCCTGCCTGCCCCGTGCGGTCTGTTGTGAGGCCCCTTCCCCTGAACTTTCTTGTCTGTGCACAGGTCCTGACCCTCCCTTCTATCCTCCATCGTCCTTTGTGCATGCCCCTGCACCCTCCTTCTTGCCCATCATAGCCATTGTGCTGCCACTAACCCTCCCACTTGCCATGCAAGGTCTTCTGTGCTGCCATGGCCCCTCCCACCTTCCCTGTGTGGTCAGTTAGCTGCCCCTGAACCCCTCCCACCTTCCCTCCATGGTCTGTGTGTATGCCATCACAGTCTCACTGTTGCTCTTTATGGTGTGTCTTGCTTCTAGTGCCCATCCTGCCTGACCTCCATGGGTATCTTGCTGCTCCTGCCCTGCCCCCTTGCCCCCAGCCCTCTGTTTACATGTGTAGACCCCTACTCCCTCCCTCCTGGCTTGTCTGTTCCATTGTAATGCCCCTGATCCATCCCTCCTGCCCTTTATGGTCTGTTATGCTGCAGCTTTCTCTCCTGTCTGTCCATTATGGTCAGCTAGCTACCATTGCCTCTTGCCCCTCTGTTCTCTGTTGTCCATATGCATGGTCCTGTCCCCTCCCTCTTGCTTTCTATGGATTGTTGTGCTGCACTCCCGTCCCGCATGCCCTGTGTGGTGTATTGTGCTGCTGCAAACCCTGATGCCTGCCCTGCAGGGTCAGTTTGGTGCACCTCTCCATGTCCCTCCTGTCCTCTGTTATCCAAGTCCATGTCCCTACCCCATTTCCTTCCATGATCCAATGTACCATACTTGCGAACATTTTGAACTTGGTAAGAGGGAGATTTTGAAAAAAAAACTGGGGTATTGATTTCCCCCTTTGAGTTACATTGAAAAAGAGGAGATTGTAGACAGGAGACTGATCAAATAAAGCCCATTTGAGCTTAAAAACTTTGGACGTTTCCTGGCTGAATCGGGTCTGTTGGCATGTATGGTTGTACTACCATTGCCTCTTCCTTCTGCTCACAATGGTCTATTACATTGCCACAGCCTCTCTTGCAAGTCCTGTATTGTTGGTTTGTTGCCCCTGCCCCCCTTTCCACTGCCCTCCATAGTCTGTTGTGCTGCCACGGCCCTTCCTGCCTGCTCAGTGTGGTTGAATTGTTGCCTTTGCACCCTCCTACCTGCCTTCAATTTTCAGAGTCTGTGCCCCTGGCCTCTGCCTCAACAGTATCCTAATGAACAACTAGATTGCTAACATTCTATATTTATTACAAAAGTGTGGAACGCCTGACGTCATCTTGATGTAATCAAAACTGTAATACCTAGAGCATTTCCTTTAGAAATTACATATATGAGAGGGTCTTATTGGCATCAAAATTATGGTTAGTGCTCTAAAAGACTAAAATAAGGACATATTTTCTGAGTTTTCAAATAGCGACAAAGCACTTTTAAATTATTTGTTATCTTTATGTTTTTTTATCCAGTTGACCACTTGATTAAATGTTGCACTTAGGGGAGAGTATGTGGTGTTACTTCCAGAACTGCAGACTTTGCAACTGGGGACCAGGTTGGAGTTTCTGCTTCAGCTCGACATTCTGTGATTCTGGTCAAATCACTTAGTCTCCCCATGTCTACAACCAAAATGAATTTGTTCTTGTTTGATGTAACCAATGCTCATGTAAAGCACTCCAATACCTGACAAGTCTGCACTATATAACACTGCAAAAACACAAAATAATAAGTGTTTTGCACACTTCTGTCATTGGGCTATATTTGGGCTACATCTGGGTGATTTTGGGCTACATTTGGGATCTGTTGTCTCCGGTGGCCATTTTGGGAGATTTATTTGTTATGAAGTTTCCTAATTTCCTCATGTACTGCAGTCTCCTCAGTAGGAAATGCTTTCAGTTTTTTACTTTGATTCCATCATGAAGGTATTCAGATATGTCACACATTTGCCATAAATTCTGAATGTTAGCACTCTAGTTGCTCATTAGATCACTGTAGTAAAACTACTGTTCACCATGGAAGTCTGCTGCTGGTATTGAAAGTGCATGTTTCAGTCTGCATGTCAGAATTGTTTAATGAAATAGAAGAGGATTTGAGAAGTCACTCAAAATGTGCCCTAATTTTTCTTTCTGCAGCACTAATCATACTTTTTATGGAAAAATGAACCCCCTCATTTTGTTCCTTTTTAAATTAAATGTTTTAAGAGTTTCCACTTTAATCCAAGCAAGATGGCTTCAGGTGTGCCATACCTTTATCATAAGTAGGACTGTTAGCGCTCTAGTTGTTCTTTGGAACACTCTGGGAAGCTGCAGTAGAACACAAAGGAATCAACTGACAGTCTCTGCCCTTGTTGGATGTACATGTTTTACTGAGAATGTCAGACTTCATTCTCACATGACTGAGAAAGATAATGTGAATTTACAGAAAATATTCTCTCAGTTTAGCTTATAGATCACCTTCCAAACCTCTGTGGGAAAAGCATGAGAAAATATTTTTCTCTCAATCATGATATCCCAGCAGAAGGCTTTTTCACATGGTGAAATCACCTTAGAACATGCCACAATTCCTAAAATGAGTATGGTACCATCAACAAATGATTTATAATGTAACTAAAGTCTTAAAACCTTCTATTAACTGCAATGCTTTTTAATGAGGTGCTATTATGTATATTGGTCCCAAGATGGCTGCCAACACTTCTTGGATGAAGTGCTGACAGCCAATCAGATCTCAGGATGAGATGTGTGGTTAGGCTCCGCCCACATATATATATGATTTTACTTTTGATTTTCTCAGGAACTACTGAACAGATTGACACCAGACCTGCAAAAGGCACTTCCCTGACCTGAGGACTACCTCTCTGCCAAATTTCAAGTAATTCTGTTCAGCCGTTCGGGCTGTACCTTGGACTAAAGGTCCCTATGGAAAAATGCATGGGTAAAACGTGTTTTGGGACCCCCCTTTTTTCTCGTCCCCCGCTTAACGAATCACCCCGAGACTTTCAGGGTAGGAGCGGAGCAGAGCGCCCCACCTATTTTGAAAATTTTGCAAGGATTCATCAACCGGCGCCAAAGTTATTCCAAATAGAATGTTGCGGATTTCCTATGGAAACACGGTCCTAACTATAACTATCTACTGGCGACCGCCAGTAGATAATATATACACATATACATATATACACACATATACATATATATACACATATACATATATACATATACATATACACACTCACATATATACGTATACACACACATATATACATATACACACACACATATATACATATAGACACACACACACACATATATATACATATACACACACACACACACCCATATATATACACACACACACACAGAAGAAAGTCAATTCCCAACCATCATAGGAAAGGAAAACAGCCACTCCGACAATGTATACGACAATGCAATAATTTATTCTAGGCAGACAAAGAATAACGCGTTCCGACTCCACGGAATCATGATCATCATATATAGATAGTAAATAAATAGATTTGCTTTAGAAACCTGCTGCAATTTTCATCTTGCACATAATGTTTAACCTTTCATTCATAGGTGTCTCTACCTTAATGCCATTATGTCAAAGTTTTGTGGTAGCACCTTCTCTAACATCATCAGAGTCAAAAAGTACTGTGATGTCACTTCCTTTGATGTCATCAGCAGCTGAATGTTTGAATGATGTCACTTCCGCTACACCTAGCATTTTGGTCAATCGACGCAACTGGAGAAGTAGCAGAGGCATACTTGCTGATTGAGAAAAAATGCCTATAAATTCATGGTACTTAACTGGAACTGGCTGAATTTGGGCTATGATGTCAGGTACTCTTTACCTAGAAGAAGTTGGTAAGGAAAAAGCAGATTCTTGATCAGGCCTGCAATCTGAAACACAAAACTCAGATCCTAAAAACAAGGTATTTGTTGACTAACCTATGTAGGGGCTATGATGAGTCTGCCAACTGACTCATAAGATGAGAGGATATCATGGGGCTGCTGTCATATGGAAACATATTTCCTCCTCATATTTCGATATAAGCAACCTCAAGGGTAAAGTCTGGGACACCACAGATCCTGAAGACACTGGAGTTCCCTCAACTGCCTGAACCAGGATCGAAATTACTTTTTTATTTAGAGTTACACCAGTCTCTTTAGCCCAGAGCAGATCCATTTATTTTCCTGAGGCCTCACAGTCTACAAGGACAGGAATCGCTGTCTGTTGACTTTCTCAGCTTCGCATAAAGAACAAAATGATAAATCCAGGGTTTGTCTCCTGTTGATTTATTTGAAGCAAGGTATTGACAATCAATCAATCAGCAAATTGTAAGCACGCTACTCACCCGTGAGGGTCTCAAGGCGTTGATGGGGGGGGGATCCGCAGATCTGTTTAGCCGAAGAGCCAGGTCTTGAGGGTCTTCCTGAAGGTGTTCAGGGAGGGGGCACGTCTAATGTCTGCCGGTAGCTCGTTCCAGGTCTTGGCTGCAATGTGAGAGAAGGATCTTCCAGCTGCTCTGGCTCTGTGGATGCGTGGGGTTTCGGCCAGTGCGAGGTTGGAAGATTGGAAGTTTCTTTTGTGTACGTGGAAGTTGATTCTGTCGTTTTTGGGTCCGTTGTTGTGTAGGCATTTGTAGGCATGAGTGAGGATTTTGAAAGTGACTCTTTTCTCCACGGGGAGCCAGTGGAGACTTTGTAAGTGTTGGTCGATATGTTTGTGTCTGGGGATGACGAGGAGGAGCCTGGTGGTGGAGTTCTGTATTGTCTGGGGTTTGCGGAGTTTGCGGAGTAGGGACTGGCTGATGCTGGCGTAGAGTGCGTTTCCATAGTCCAGTCTGCTGGTGATGAGTTCGGGATCCACTTGAAGGTCTTGCGCAGAATGCAGATGGTGTTGAAGCAGCTGGAGGTGACAGCGTTGACCTGTCGGTTCATGGTGAGTGATGAGTCGAGTACGATGCTGAGGTTCTTGGCGTGGACTGAGGGCGTAGGTAGGCTGCTGAGGGCGATCGGCCACCAGGTGCTGTCCCATCCAGAAGGGGTGGTACTGGGGACAAGGACTTCGGTCTTCTCAGCGTTGAGCTTCAGGGAGCTGTTGGTCATCCAGACTGCGACGTCTTGTATTCCTTTCTGGAAGCTGAGTTTGGCAGTGGTGGGGTCTTTGGTGAGGGAGAGGATGAGCTGGGTGTCGTCAGTGTAGGATACGATGTTGAGGCCGTGTTGTCGGACGATGGCTGCTAGGGGGGCCATGTAGATGGTGAAGAGGGTGGGACTCGAGGATGAACCCTGTGGGACTCCCCATGTGATTTTTGTGGGGTTGGAGAGGAAGGGTGGGAGTCTGATCCTTCGTCTTCTTCCGGTGAGGAATGATCGGATCCAGGCCAGGGCTGTTCCTTGTATGTCTGCGTCATGTAGTCTGGTGACTAGTGTGCAGTGGGAGATAGTGTATGAAGGCTGCTGATAGGTCAAGTAGGATAAGGGCTGCGGAGTGGCCTTGGTCCAGGAGGGTGCGGATGTCATCTGTGGCAGCAAGTAGGGTGGTCTCTGTGCTGTGGTTGCTTCGGAATCCGGTTTGGGATGGGTCGTGGACGGCGTTCTCTTCAATGAATCGTGTCATTTTCCTGTTGACTGTTTTCTCTGCAACTTTGGCTGCAAAGGGGGGGAGCGAGATGGGCCGATAGTTCCTGAGGTCGGTGGGGTCAGCTGTGGGCTTCTTGGGCAGGGGTCTGACTTTTGCGCGCTTCCAGTCGTCTGTGAAGGTGCCTGTTTTGAAGGTGGTGTTGATGGCCGCAGCTCTGTGGTAGTTGTGAGGGAGGCAGGGTTTGGTGCAGGCTCCAAGTGGATGCTTTTCATGGTCGAGATGGTGTCTTCGGCCGTGATTGGTGTCCAGTTGGAGATGGTGGGCTGGCTGGTGTTTCTGGGGGGCGGGGGCAGTCTGTGGCACCTGATGGATGGTCGATGAAGTTGTCATAGAGGTTTTTGATCTTGAGGTGGAAATAGGTTCCAAGCTTGTCGCAGTGGTCTTGGGATGGGGTGATGTCTGTGGCTTCGCTGCGTGGATTGGTGAATTCTTGAATGTCACTGAAAAGTTCCTTCGAGTTGGTTGAGTTTGCAAGGATTTTGTTGTGGATGAAGTTCCTCTTGGTGGCTCTGATCTGATGTGGTACTCCGTCATGGCGTCCTTGTAGGTGGTGTGGTTTTCGGTTATCTTGGTGTTTCTCCAGTTCTTCTCCAGGCGTCTGAAGGTGCGTCTGGCTTCTTGGAGAGCGGTGGTGAACCAGGCGGCTTTCCTGTGGCGTTTTCTGTTGGGGTTGTGTAGCAGGGTGAGGTCGTCTGCGCAGTTGGAGAACCAGGTGTGGAATTCTCTGGCTGCGTCATTTGCGTCGGGTGCCCAGGTGTGGTTGTCTCGGGTGAGGGTAGAGTTAAGTTGCTGGTCGCTAACCTTGCTCCAGTTCCTTCGTGGTGGGCGTGGGGCTGGTTTGGGTGCCTTGGGTTTGTTGATGGCGAAATGTACGCAGTGGTGGTCGGTCCATGAAGGCTGCGTTGTGCGGCTGAATTGGACGCTGTTTCCTGCCGCGAAGATGGGGTCCAGGGTGTGTCCTGTTCTGTGGGTCGGTGTGTTGATGAGTTGTTTAAGTCTGATGCTGATGAGGTTGTCACGAAGGATAGCGGAGTTGGGGTCGCTGGGGTTGTCGAAGTGGAAGTTCAGGTCTCCAATGAGTATGTAGTTTGTTGAGGCAATGGCGTGGGGTGCGATGAAGTCGGTGATGGTGGTGGCAAAGGATGTTTGGGGTCCGGCGGCGGTCTGTAGACGAGGGTTCCTCGGAGTGTGGCTTTGGGGGTGGTCTGGATCTGGAAGTGCAGGTGTTCGGTGAAGGAGAAGGTTTCGCTGGAGGTGGTGAGGTGGAGGGTGCTCTTGTGGGTGATGGTGAGGCCCTTTCCTGGGTGGTTGGGGCGGCCTTTCCTCTGGATCTTGTGTCCGTCTGGGATGGCAGTGTAGGTGTCAGGGGCGGACGATGTGTTGGTACAGGTCTCTGTGAAGAAGGCGATGTCGGGTGAGAGAGAGTTGAGTAGGTTCCAGATTTCCATGCCATGTTTGTGTACACAGCGTACGTTGAGGAGGATGCATTTTAGGGTGTCGCCAGTGCTGGCGTCGGCGGTGTTGGAGGCCAGGGTGGTGGTGAGGGTCTGGCTGCAGTGGAGGCAGGAGAACTGGCCGTAGGTCGTGTTCGGCGAGGCTTGTTGGCATTCTGTAAGTCTTCGAGGGTTGAGTGTGAGGAAGGTGGTGGTGTCATAGTGATGGGTAGTGGGAGGTCCAGGCTTCCTGGCATGGGCCGTGGTCTGGCCGCGGTTGGTTCGCGGACGGGCTTGCCTTTGGCGCACCATCAACGTGGCTGCAAGCGCCCGCTATGTGCGTTCGCGCCGCCATTAAGTAGGGAAGGTGGGAGGGAGGAGAGGCTGGGAGGTGGGAGCGGGGGAATTCTGGTAGGGGAATTCCAGGGGGGAGGGGCCGCAGGGGCAGCAGCGACGATAGGTGAAAGGAACAGGCAGGCACGAGAAAATAAAAAAGCGGTGTAATTAGAGCAAGACACAGATGGGCACAATAACAGTGGCACAACAGGGATAAATTAAGAAGAAAAAAAACGTCTGATAAAGGTTACGGTGGTTGTAGGCAGTCTGGTCCCAGTTAGAGTTGGCAGCAGGCGCAGGAGCGGGCAGCAGCCTCGCACCTCCCAAGGAGGAGGTCGGGGTCTGGAGGCACGAGACGGCACAGCGGAGCTGCGGGGAGAGAGTGGAACTAGACTGAGGGCTGCTACTTCCTACCTTCCTTTGCCTTAAGGGTGAGACTTCTTGTTTCTGCTGGTTCCTCTTAGGTTTGACAGGGTAATTTCTGAGTAGATGACTGCACTCCCAGCAAAAAATGCAACACCTTAATCTACATCAACCCTTCTTCTCTTCTTCTGTTAGAGAAGACTTAATTATTCACAATTGCATGGGCTCTTCAACATCAGAAATCTCGGTCTGGAGTGAAGACGAAATGCAGTTCTCCTGGAAGACTCTTCGCATTCCACCCTAAGACCTTCTTTCAATTGCCTTCTCTCCTGGATTCTCCTTGTGAAGCTGCAAGTTCCAGGATATGAATTCTGCAAAGGTGGCAGGTCAGGGAATGTGAGATTAATGATCTTTTAATTCAATCTTTAAGCCTTTTGTGAAAATAGAGAATAATGTTGAGTCAGTCAACTATGCCTTTGTAGCCAAGGTCTAAAACGAGGCAATATAATTTATGACGTCATCAGAGCCCTGATTATTTTCCAAGAGATTGTCTTGAGATGAGTAAGTTTGTCTCTGCTTGTCAAATTGTCCCTAAAGGCTTTAAAAAGGATGTGATTACATCGAGTATAACCAAGTGAGTGGCCAAAGAAAAAGGATTTCCAATCAAATTATTAATGGTGAACCCTACTTTGGATCAGTCAGAGGCATGGATGTGGGGGTTACATGTGAAATTGACCATACAAATATCCAGGAACTCTTTGCATTAACCAGGGCTGCAATCACGTTGCAACTCCGAGAGGCCAGCAAGAGGTTCCTTACTGTAAATCCACCAATGAAGCCCAAAGTAAAGCCTTTTTTGCAGTTGGAGTTTGCAGGAGTGGTAAATGCCTTTACCGCTGTTAACAGTTCTTGTACTGGATAAACTGGTTGCTTCAAAAGAGCAGCATATATTGGACAGAGCATTTTTGATATTGCTCTCGTAATATTTACTTTTAGCATTCGAAGCTGAACGTAAAGGGGCGCACTGTCTTTAATGAGCCCAGTAGGGCACAGCTGGATGCCATAAGGTCTGAAAGTCAATCAATCAACCTATCAATCAGTACTTGTAGAGCATGACTCATCATCCATGAAGGTATCCAGGTGCTGGGTTTCTGGGCTAGTTGAAGAGCCATGTCTTAAGCCTCTTCCTGAAGTCCGTCAGCGTTGGTGAAGTTCGGAGGTGGAGAGGGAGTGCATTCCAGGACTTGCCGGTGAGGTGGAAGAAGGAGAGGCCTCGGCTGTGGCTAGGATAGATGTACGGTGTCTGTGCAATGGCAAGGGAGGCGGAGCGAAGGTTTCTGGATGGTTGCTGAAAGTTCAGGCGGTGGTTCAAGTATGCTGGACCTTGGTCGTGGAGGGAGTTGTAGGTGTGTCAGTAGTTTGAATTGGCATCTTTTCTGGACGGGATGTCATTTGAGGTTCTACAGGTGTATGGTGATGTGGGTCCATTTGGGCATGTTGAGGATCAATCTGGCTACTAAATTCTGTATCTTATGGAGCTTTCTCATGAGTTCGCTGGTGGTTCCTGCACACAGTGCATTGACATAGTCCAGACGGCTGGTAATTAAGGCTTCCGTGACTGTTTTTCTTGTGCTTATTAGGAGCCATTTGAATATTCTTTGGAGCATGCGGAGAGTGTGGAAGCAGGGGGGAGACTGTGTTGATCTGACCTTTAATGGTGAGTTTACTGCCCAGGATGATGCCGAGGTTACGGACAGTTTTCCTTTCTTCCATGATGCAATGTTCTATATGCAATTGTGGAAGTTAGTCTTAGTAGTGGTGGGGTCTGCTGAGTGCGAGAGGATGTGCTGGGTGTCATTGGCTGTGATGCTATTAAGAACGATACATTGACCATTGACTCCATCTTGGGTACCTGACTCCATTTTCTGTGCTCTCACACAGTTGCAGGGTGGGGAGAGAATATTTTAGCTCTTCACTTGTTTTCGCTCCTCATCGTGCAGAATAGGCTGGAACATGTTGTGTGGGATGCACGCTTGGCACCTTTCAGGGCCAAGATTGTTGTTGCCAGAAAACGTGTGGAATGTACAGCTCTGTCTCGGAGTCAAAATACAAGGGCCTGGCCAGCTTCTGTATTGACCTAGGCACAGACCAGTATGGTCAGCTCGGTTTTTTAATAGAAGAAAGGGAGAGAGGTTTCTAGAAACGTCTCCTCAGGCTGAGTAAAAGGTATCACAGGCGAGAAATCTTGGCGCTCTGACAAGAGTTCACTGTGGAGCTGTGGAGCAGACGTGTTGCCACAGGGAACTTTATGGGTCGCAATTGACATTTCTGCTTAGCTGTCAAGGACTCCTCCAGTTGGCCAAAATGTTGACTAATCGTTCGACGATGTATTCTTTTCATAGTTACTTCATGTATATAAGCTGTAAGTTTCTCTGCTCCATGTATATATGCCATATGTTTTCTTGTTTTTGTGCCTATGTTATTTGCAAATGTTACACTTCTGGTTGATATTTGGGAATCTAGATTAACCAATATATTTTTCCTTCCTTCTAAAAGTGTTGAATTAATAAACACATGCGTTTCATTTCAAATGCACTTGAATTTGTTTCCTTGCCTCGTCTTGAGAGTGCTGAGTTTAGTGTCCTATCATTTTAAATCAGGAGGAATACATTCTTAGGGTAGTCAACAGGATACAAAAATTAAAGGGGAAAAATGTTGTCCAGAAAAACGAAGTCAGATTCCCAGATGCTAACTGAAATACCTGGTTGGGAAGGAGATCCTTATAGTATGCTTGCACATGAGTGGGTGAATTGTGCTGGGCTAAGTGAAAATTGGAATTTATGGGATGGAGTGAAGAAAGGGCAGACAGATGGAATGGAAACCAAGAGTCTGTGGGAGATGTATCAGAAGAGAGGGTTGGACAAGAAAGAAGGAAGTAGGAAAGTGAATAAACAGGAGAAAAGGCAAGCAAGTCAAATAAAGCCAGAGGTGGAGGAAGAGGAGAAGGAGGTAGAGAGAACTGCCCACTTGAAGATGAAGGGAGAGAGAGAGACTCAGACAATGAATGGCTCAGTGAGAAAAGGCGGGAGAAGGAGTTTCCTCGAGAGTATGACATGTTAATATGCTTCCTTTAGCTAAGTGCAAGAAAATCCTTTTGTTGGCTTGATTGTAGTATTGTAGATTTGACTTGGGCAAAGGTTGACAGATTGAAAGAAGATTACGGTACAGGGATGGGCTTGTAAGGATAATAAAGCATAGTTGACATAGAAATTTATTGGAAACATCGTAATGTTCAGCTGGACCAGAGGCCACTTTGATATATGCAAATCCGAAAAAGTTTAAAGGACAATATTTCACCATCACAGGGTTAAGCGGAAAGGGGACACCAGCAGCGCAAACAAAGGTCCAAATGGAGAGAGAGGAAGAAATAAAAAAAGAGAGTACACTATATTGATCATGCCCCTCTTTGAATGTATTATTGGAATTTATATTTTGAAGGGAATGACTGTATTTGGAGGACGGGTACTATCAATTTGGATCAAAAAGGTACATTTCAATTGTAGCCGTAAGGGTGGGTCACTTGAAGATTCCTCCAGTGAAGGTGCCCCTGGCTACTAAGGTAATTCATATGAAACAGTACAGGATTCCGGTAGGGCATGAGGAGATGAGTGCAACCATACAAGACTTTATAGAGGCAGGGGTGGTGACTCTAATCACTATTGCCTGGAATAACCCTTTGGGGCCTATGCGCAAATGTGACAATAGTTGGTGCATGACAGTTGATTATCACAAATTGAACAAGCACATGCCTCCTTTGACTGCCACTGTCCCAGACACAATTACCTTAACTGAGAAAATACAGAAGCATCCTGGGACTTGATATACAACTATTGATATTGCCAATCCTTTCTTTTCTAAACCGATAGCCCCCGAGAACCAAGAGCAATTTGCTTTCTTTTGGGCTAATAGGCATTTCACATTATAAAATTGCCTCAAGGTTATTTGCATAGTCCTACCATCTGTCACCCGCTGGTGGTGGAGCACTTAGATGAGGTACCAGTTATTCCTGGGGTACAGCTTTGCCATTGCATTGATGATGTGATGATACAGAAAGAGGCACAAGAACAAGTGCAGATTCAGCTGGATAGGATTGTGGAACATTTGCAGACGAAAGGGTGGGAGATAAAGCCCACAAACGTACAGGTACTATCTGAAAATGTGAGGTTTTGGGTATCTAATGGCATCAGGGACACAGAGAGGTGGTGCCACAAGTGAGACAAAAGTTCAAATAATTTGATGTGCCACAAGATAGGAAGGAAGCTAAGAGGTTTATTGGATTGTTTTTTTTTTTGAGGCAGCATATCCCTCACTTTCTTCTTTTTAGTATTCTTTTTAAAACAATAGTTTTAAAAAGAATACTAAAAAGAAAGGGTACAAAGGTGGATTTTTCTCACAGAAAAACATTTGTTTTAGGTGTGGTTACTCTAATCATGGCCCAAATGGTCGGTCTTGCTCCGCAAAAATTTTTAAATGCAAGCTATGTGGGAAAATTGGGCATTTTGCAAAAGTTTGCCAGTCACCTAGAAACAAAGTCAACACAATCCCAGATGGAGATTTGTGTGATAGTTCGGATGAAGAACAACGTTGTATGAGAGGTGTGAGGGATATGGTTGTGGTTGTACAGGATCATGATTCTAATTGTGTAGATCCTTATGAGGACATTGAAGTGGATGGCAAAATGTTAAAACTCCTTATTGATTCTGGTGCCAGAATGACAATGGTGACTGATGAATTGTGCTCACAACAGGATACACTGCTCTCCCGCCCATGTGCAGTACAGCCATGACTCAGCGTGTCCTCGCACAGTCTGTCTTCTCTGTCCTTCCCCGCACAGGTGTTCAGAATGATGCAGCCTGCATTTAAAGCACAAACACGGCCGAGGACATTCCAACGGAGGCCGCAGAGACGACTGGAGGCTCAACGCAGACACTGACCGAAAGTATTGTGAGTAAACCAAGCGCTTCAGCTACAAGCCGGGTAAGCTCTTTTTCCACAGGTCCCTAACCCCCTAAGGTCCCTTTATCTTCCCAGGGTCCATTCCTCTGCCGGACTACTCCATGGGGCATGTTTGGCAACAAGCTACTGTGTTTTTTGTGTGTTGATGCGCTTACAATGCTTAGCCCACCACAAAACTTCGTATACATATGATAACTCTCACCTTGGCCATACCACCAATATGGCTACACCATTTGCCGCTTATTTATCGTCTACACAGCACAATAGATATTGGCAATCAATCTGTCTTGTGAATATGTAACCATACTGAGACTCTCCCTTGTTTGTGTGTCCTGTCATACTTGTTGTGTGGCCAGTAATGCTCTAAGAGGGAATCCCCCTCTCACATGTAAAGCACCTTAGCAAGTGCTACACATTTCTCAAAATTACACAATCACTTAAATCTAAGTAATTTCCACCTACACACTTTGGTCCTGAGGAAAGCCAGTTTTAATCATAAAGGCCTGGCTGAAACATGTAGACCCCACCTGGATGTAGGAAACCCTAATTAACATTCCTATAACATCCAACAGCCTTTTTTAATGCTAGCAGTGACCCAGTTATTAAAATATAATTTACCCTCGGGTACTGGGATCCCTGCATAGCTTTTAAATCATCACCTTCACGTCACTACACTGCACACTCAGATACATACCTGCTCCGCTGTATCCAGGCGTCGAAGCACACTCGGGACACACTCGGTGTCACTGGGTGGGCCCGATGATGAAGCATGCCACCAACTAGGTTGGTGGGTGAGGGCTTCATGAACAAACAAAATGGTTTGTACCCTGCCTTACAGTCTTGAGTCTATGTAAATTCACAAATAGGCTAGTCAGTTTGCTAAAAATACCATTGAGTATCTGGGTCATGTAGTTCAGAGAAGGGGGTTGAACGTAGACCTGGATTAGTAGATGCAATTGCCAAAGCTCCTACTCCCAAGAGTAAAGAAAATGTTGCCTCATTTTTAGGTCTTTGTGAATTTTATTCTAAATTCATTCAAACCTTTTCTACTAAAACTGTTATGTTAAGAGAACTGCTCCTGTTTCTGAACGAAGGAGCAGCAGTAGAAATATTGTTAAACCTTTAAGGTTTAGTGATTGAGTTTTTCTTTCTTTCTGATGTAACTTTTATGTTTCAATACTCTTAATGTTAAGTATTGAATTATCGTACCTTTAACATGTTTTACTGTTATTTGTTTTTGTTTATAGTAAAGAAAGGGAGATATTGATGTTATCTTATGTCTACTACATTCCAGCATTACCTCACTGGAATGTAGAATGTTAAAATGTACATTGAGAATACAAGGTTCCATGTTAGTCAGTAACCTGCTGAAGCTGTGGCTAATAAATACAGAACCAGAAGTATTTATGACTATTGATTCTCATTACCATATACTTCACGACAACAATGTAAACAGTCTTGGTGCGTATCTTGAAACCTGTCACTAGCTAAAAAATGAGCAGAGATTCACACTTACAAGCATTGTGTACAAAGCTATCACTGACCCAGGAAACATTCAGGCACATGACAATTTAAACAGTGTTTCTTTGGACCTTTACTCTCACCCAGCCAGCTTTTAATAGAGACATAAATTCAACATCAAAAAAGCTCCCCTTTCCCAACGACAAAGCTATGCTGTCTAAAAAGTCATATGCCTCAATGACATTAAGCTCATACGGTCTCTTAAAGCCTAATCTGTACCTTGGGGAACAGTTTGGACTAAAAAAACTCAGGCTGCTGAACCATCGATTAGGTTGCTCACCTACACATTGCAACCTGCCAGTCTGGAGAAGAAATACTACCGAGACTGCTTGTCAGCTCAGTCATTTCCCAAAGGAAGACATTTGTCACATCATTCCGCCCTAGTGCCAGTTGGAAGAGGTCTGTTGAAACAGCACTTTGGAAGGATTGAATATCATACATGTAGGCATGCAATTATAGCCTGCCTACAAGGAGAGGATCTAATAGTCTGTTGGAAATTCCTGAAATTTATGACTCAAAATTGATCAAGCTGTCCACACAGAGCACTGATGCTTTCTAATGTCCACCCCGATGCATTCCATCCACAAAATAGCCCTAGGGTTTTATGTTTGGTGTGACCTCCAGATCGCGGTCACATGCTGCAAGTCTCAAGCTCTTTCACCCATTGACTATCTTTCAGACAGCTATTTTTACTACCTACTCTAACCATTTGCAGCTAGGGTCTAACAGCACTTATGCTGGCAAGCACTAACCCCCCAGTTTTAATGCATTCATTTTCTCTCAGTGTCCCATTCCATGAGGCTGTTAAAGGAGCGGATTCATTCTAGGACTTTGTCGTGGATGCTGGCATCATGAAGTTTTGTACAGAGGGTATGATGGGAGACTGTGTTGAAGGCTGTCAAGATATCCAGTAGGATGAAAGTGGTAGTTTCGCCTTGGTCGAGGAGGGTGCGATTGTTGTCTGTAGCGGCAAGTCAACTGCATCAATTGCCTTGCTACATAATGACCCTTAATTAACGCAAGGAGATACCCATCATGATTTACTTCATGTGAGGATCGCGCTTCTCGCAAGTACTCAGTGGGTGTATGATACTATCATTACACCTTCTTAGGTTGCCCATCTAGTCCTGAAGAAGACCCACAAGGCCGAGGCCGAGTATCTCCCTCGTAGCCCCAAGTCGGGTCGAAACCTCGACGCCCCTATAAGTGGCCTGGATCACAAGTTCTACTCTAACGTGCCACCCTAACATACATTGTTTGTATTTATGAATTGTACTAAAACGTTTTGACTAATTGGATGTGGCCAGGTCAAGAAAGATTGGGATGTATAACCAGTCAAGTACTTGAATGTTTTTCATTTCTTTCCCTCTTGTCCATTATTCTGGATATCTATTTTCATTTCTTAGACACTTGAGCACCCCCTTTTTCTGCACGTTCCCACTGGAGCTACCTACCTTTCCTACCTCCCCTCCAAATGATACAGTAAATAATTAACTGTTCACCCTGTGATATAAAAATAAATGCCAGGTGAAGGAAAATTTATTGTGGTTGTTGCACTTCTTCATAATTTCAAGATGTATTGATTACTGCGAGCTAAATTCTTTATGCTCATAAATTGTATTTTGGACTCATTACTAAGAATTTGATATATACCTCCTATACCAGTGTCAAGTAATGTGTTTCAGGGTTTGTTCTTTACCCCAGCCGTGTTCAGAATAGATATCAAGATGTTGGGCGATACAGCGAATAGGAGACATCTCTCTGAATAGTGTTTCTTTTTTATCTAATGTTACAAATCTCCAGAAGTTTACCGCTTTCCCTTTATGATGGTCCCATCACTTCCTTATTTCTAGTATAACATTTAGATGCTGCTTCTCTTTTTAACTACAGGAATAATTATCAACTACTCACTAAGAACATATTTAATAAATGATCCAAACTGGAAAATCATTTAGTCTTCAATAGTTTATTAAAAATTTTCTTGCAGAGGTATATTGTCATGATTAAGTAATGATTCTAATTAATCGAACAATAAAGAATTCATCATCATCAATTCCTCGTTAAAAACGTTCTCAATAATTAATTATCCTACTTTACAGTACAAAAAGATCTTCATGCATTTGTCAATTTCTTTTTACATCATACACATGAAAAGATAGTTATGAAGACCTACTAAAGTAAGTACCATATTACAGTCACACTCTAACTAGGTAAGCCCTGTTAAGACAGAAACAACATCTTACTTTCACTGTTCTAATTTAATGATATTGGATAACCATTCTTTCATTTGACTATTCCTTGTTAAACCATTTTCATTTGCTTCGCTTACCAACATAGCACAATGTTTTGGCTACATCCAACTTCTTGTGTCATCAGGATAACCATTAAATTGCATCTCTCATTATAAACCTGCTACCTGTTCCACCCAGCCTTCTCCTATATATTTGATGTATTATCTCAGCTTGAATGGATCGTTTTCTTTCTCCTTTTATCAATCTGTCTTTATCTTTTTCTCTCACAATATAGTATTTATCATACCCGTATAGTTTGGTCTTTAGCTGTATTCTTGTCTTTTAGTAATACTCACAGCATTCTTGTTAGAATTCCTTTTCAGGATCCTGGTGGCTACAGATAATTAGATTTGTGGATTGTTCCTGTTAAATAGGTAAATATTCAAACAAATTAGATCTCTGAGCCTTCTTCCCCTGTAATATTGTGTGTTTGAATGACTTTACTGGCCGCATAGAGAAATACACAACCAATTTCAACTTCCAAATGAATCCACTTAATAATGAGCTTTCCATTTTCCTTCATCCAATCAGTCTGCTTTAATGTAGTTTTAGTTGTCTTGGCCAACCTTTCTCCTGTATTTTATTTTAGAAGCCAAGTCCCTTGGATTCGATCTTGTTTCTATCTAAACTCACTAATATAAAATTCTCCAATATGTTCCAGTCTGACACTTTTAATTTAAAATTATTAAAGTGATAATTAAAGCATTTAATGCGTATAGGTTCCTATGAGCAAAGCCCTTTTGCTGATTCAAACACTGCGATTTGCAAACTCATAGGGTGTGGTACCAAAAAAGAGCTTTTTACACTAAAATAAATCCACTAACGATGTTTTCTGACCCATTTAAGGGCAAAGGGGCTTAAGCAACACTTTCCAGATTGCAAAATAGGATTTGCGGCCCCCTGCTATTTGTGATTTTGAAAGGTGTGTATTGATGGTTTGCAACTGCAACTGCAGTTGCAAACCTTTGATCAGTTACCAACACCCGAGATGAGGTGATGACTGATTCGCAAAGGGGGAGCTGTCCTGGAGAGAAAAGTTGACCTCTGGGAATCATGTCAGTAGCCTCAGAGTGACACAGACTGCTTTAAAAAAATGTTTATCGTTAGAGATTGCAAATGTTGCCAATCATTGGGAGTCGCAAACTGTGACTGTCCTGATAAATATTCATTGGGTTGGTCATTAAGCGACACCCTGCAAGTGGACAAGTTGCAATGTGACCATGTTCCTAGGTAAATCAGAGGCATCACAATTTGCACACTCATTTGCAAAGCAGTCAATGCGCAAATTCCACATCCTCATCTGTTAATCATCACCTATAATGTCTCATGAGGACTTTCACAGAATGCCCCAGCAATTGTTCATGTTTCCTTTTTATGAAATCATAAATACTCCATTGGCCAACATGCCACAATCCTTTGTGCACTCTCAGAAAGCATGTCTCTTTGATCATGATAGTGGATGATCATTCCACTGCACATTGGCCTGGATTTGCTAAGCCTTTGCATTGCCCTTGCGTCAACTAAGATTACATATGGCAACGCAAAGGCTTTTACAACGCCATGCAAGGCCTGATTTTTTTTACTCTGCATGGCTTGGAAAGACATGTAATGCAATGCAGCTGCTTGCACTGCATTACATTTTATTTCAATCTGGGAGGTGTTCTATGGGTTGAGTATGGGCTTTCCCATGCACCCACCCATGGATTTTGGTGCATTCTCAGATTTACTAAAGCTAGTAAATCTGGGAATGCACCAAAATGCAACTCATTCCCCAGTGAGGTGTAACAAGGAGAAATATCTTTATTTCTCTGCTTTATTTCATCTACCAAAGAGGAAAATGCATCTAAGGACTGTTTTTGTGCAGGATGGTGTTCCTACCTGCACAAAAACAACCCTGCTCATAATGCAAGCACCCTTGCACCAGAAGAGTACCTGCGTGGGCACTAGGCAGCACAGGGTGCAGCAGCCCAATGACAGAGCACAAAAACTCCATACCTTTGTAATTATGGAGCATTTCTGCGCTCTCCCTTTAATGCAACGATATCCGGGGGCCTTATATGAAGACGTTCTGGCCCTTCTGGAGGGTTTGTATCCTTCCTTTGAGAAGTGTTCTTACCTTTGACCCTCAGATACTGACATTGTGTCCTGTTGGGGGATTTCAACCTACACATCGACTGTGATTATATAAAAGAAAGCGAAAAACTCCTGGAGAACTTCACAGCCATGGGCATTATGCAAACTATCCTCGCCCCTACTCACCTGGTTGGGTACACGCTAGACCAAATATCTCTTCAATACCTTTCAAAGCTGATTCTCTTATTCCTCTGGTCTGGACTGACCACTATATGCTCAGGTTCAGGTGGCCTAAGCTTAGTAATGTCCCTCCTAAGGAAAGCAACTTACCCCATACAATAAGGCCTTTTCGCAACATCAAATCGTAATTATTAAGCAACAGGCTCGATGTGGTGAAGCCCTCTCTCACTGGCAATATCAATGACAGAGGTAGGCCTGATTGATAGCTGGATAGAGTCTGCCTACCGAACACTGGAAAGTAGCACACAACAACATTGCTCAAAAGTGCCTAGCACTTAGTTCACCCCCTTCCCTTAAAAAACACAAAATTAGCCTGTAAACGTAAAGAGAGGCTATGGAGGGAAACAATTGTTCAGAAACTAACTATAAAGTAGAATTAGGGAAGTATTATAAATAAATTAAATTAGAAAAAAAGCATACCTTGAGTCCAAAATCCTAAAGGTAGGGAACAATTCCAGAGAAATCTTTAAAATTGTTCAATCTTTTCCTGCGCCCAAAGTAGGCTCCAATCAGAAACTTCCATCAGAGGAATGGTACGACACTCTCGCCTCGTTCTTTCGTGAAAAAATAGATACCATTCAGGCTAGTCTCCCACCTCCAAGTGTGGGAAATGATATACCAATTATAGTACCGAAACAGCACTGTTGGACGTAGTTGATTCCATCCGGCTTGGTCTGGAATTGGAGGACAGGGCGCTGTTGGTCCTGTTAGACCTATCGGCTGCTTTCGATACGGTCTCGCACCAGATTCTCCTGACACGTCTCCACTCGATTGGCATTGGGGGGTGGCATGAAAATGGCTGGCATCTTTCCTTGAGGGGAGGGGACAGGAAGTATGGTGCTATCCCTAATCGGCCACGTCTCACAAGCTGAAGATTGGTGTCCCGCAGGGCTCAGCCCTGAGTCCGAACTTGTTAAATATCTACCTCACACCTTTGGCTACGTTGGTAGAATCCTTAAGGGCTAAAATTGTGTCTTACGCAGATGGCACCCAGCTGCTGTTCATGTGGAAGAACAACGAGCCCTGCCCTGGCAAGTTAAATAGTACTTTACTTTCAGCGGTATTTGGGTGGCTGGCACTGAACCAGCTGAAACGTAATGTGGGAAAGACGGAGCTGCTTTTCTTTGGCTTGGATGCAAAAAAAACATCGCTGCAGTCCTTTTGGCCACAAGATGTGCCCACCCCTGTCATCAAACATCAGGTGGTGAAAAACTTGGGCTTTAAATTTGATAATCAGCTACTATTTCATACCCAAGTAAATTCGATAGTTGGTACTTGCTTTGCCCTCCTGTGTCTTCTTTGGAGGCTTTTGTTCCTTCTGTCTGTGGCGGCCAGACAACAGGTGATTCAAGCCCTGATCAGATATCGTCTTGATTATGGGAACGGCCTTTACTTGGGCATGCCCAGGTATCTGATGGACAGAATTCAGCTGGTCCAGAATGCAGCAGCCTGAACTATCTTAGAGCTCTCCTGTGATGCTCACGTGTCAAACCTTCTGAGGAGTCTCCATTGGCTTCCAGTAAGGAAAAGAATCAGCTTTAAGACACTACTTGTGACTGAGAAAGCCTTATACGGAATGGGCCCTAGCTACCTAAAACACAGGATCTCTATGTCCCACAGAAAAATCTCTGTTCCGCAAACCTCTTCCTGGCCAGTACTCCACACATTAAATAGGCCAGGTTGGGGGGAAAAGCACTCTCCTTTCTGGGCCCATCCCTCTGGAACAAACTGCCTCTGACCCTCAGAAGCATTAAGTCTACGCCTGTGTTCCGGAAAAAGCTGAAAACGTGGCTTTTCTCCAGCTCATATTTCCCTCCCTTGCCTCCACTGTTAGCTTTCAGCTTCTAGCGCCCGGACACTCCTTGGAGTAGCAGTTGCACTTTATAAATACCCCTGCGTTGACACATTGACATAGACCGTGCAGAAACTTTGCTAGCTGCCTGCATCGAGTGAAAGATTAGTAAATTTGCCCCACAGAGTCTAATGCTTGCTGCTTTGTATTTTAAACAATTTGATGAAAGGTCCTCTTTACGTTTACACTGAAATCATTAGGTGGCCTTCTCCCGTTTCATCTTTCATACCCTTTGCATTTAGATCTACTTCACAGAAACAACCATCACTTTGAAATGGACCTTATATTCAAGTGTTATTCGCCTGAGGACTAGTCCACACCTCATCACTGTCTGGTCCTTCTGCAGCCTTATAAGCACCAGGTCTGACTTGTATGTATACACTTTTGATGGAGGGTGTCCCCTGTCGTGCAATGGGTTGGGATGGATGACAAACTGAAGGCTGGGTTTGAAGGGAAGGTGGTATCCTTCTGCAACTATTGACAAGACTGCATTTATTTTCTCTTTCCTTGAAATCCTATAATCATAATTTGTTTTTGTTATTGTAGGTTTATAATATAAACTTGGGTTGGAGTGCTCGAATACCCCTGTGGATTGGCAGTGCCACGCACTGAGGTATAAAAAATATATAAGAAACCTAGTTAAGGTGGTAAGCTGATGGCCGACCCATAGTCAGAGAAGACCACCGACCTTAGGGTGAGTGTGTTTTACACTCCTTTGGCAGGAATTTATTTGGATGGCATTTCATAAAGACAAGTTACATTGATGCTTTGTAGGCACTCTGCGAGAACATCTGTGGAGGAAAAACGTCAGCTCGCCGCTGTGTTAGTTTGTGCTGAAAGAGGATTTTGATTTAATTCAAAAGGATGTCATGATGTATTTGTATTAGACGGAAAATACAGCTCAATTTATAGACTCCTTTGTCATCATGCGAAGTTAATGGAATGCCTGCCTCTAATAGATCTGAGGATGGCTGAGATAGCAATATCAAATTATAGCCTTCAGAATGAAAAAGAGAAATTTCACAAACTGTCAGGCAGAATTGTTTAATTGGAGCCCGCTGCATCTTTCTCCAGCGCTCTCCTCATTATACTGTTCTTCTTGATTCTTTTCCACATTTACAATAAATTGTTCAAGGGATAAGGGCAGCTACTTTCAGGGTTATTCAAGTTCAAAAGGTCATAGAGGCAGATATTAACATGTAAATGTGAATGAAAATTCAGCGCCAATGCTGGTTAAAAATGCACTAGTCCTGTAAGTAAAGTTCAGGCGTGAAGCTGCTAATGCGTGAGTTATCTATATATTTGAGCTGAAACATCCATGCGATAGAGGGGAAGGCGAAGGATCAAATCTGGTTACACGGTGCAGCACAGGCCAATAATAGGGAATGTAGAAACATTATACATTGAATCATATGACATTTTTATTCACTAGGTTAGGTTTTCGGTGTTGTACTTCATGCCTTCGAGAGATAGGGGAAGAGTGAAAGGATGTCTTTTGCAATGTGCTGTGCACTGGTAACGCTCTCATAGCTGCCAAGGTTTCATATTGCTTATGTGTGAAATTTTCATAATTTCAGTGTCATTATGAGTGACATTTAAAGACTATGAGTGACACTTTCTCCCAAGCAAAATCAAGCAATGAAGACGATGGTAACATAAAAATTAGAAATTTGAGCAACGAGAAACTCTAACAGCATCTTAAAACTGCTGCAGAGCGTCAGAAATTACCGGTTACTCACCGGTAATATTCATTACTCCGAGTCGTAGCCCTCCCCGTCCCAGTCCTAACCACATGAGCATAGCTCCTCCCACCAGAAACTCCCAAGCAACTAAAAACCCATCCCTTCCCTCCAGGTCACACCCACGCCCTGAGGCATATAATCAAGTGACCCGCCTATCCACATCCTGTACCACCAAGCACAAGAAGCCGAACAGGGAGAGAGGGATGGGAACCTGGACTGGAACGGGGAGGGCTACGACTTGGAGTAATGAATATTACCGGTGAGTAACCGGTCATTACCTCCTCGTTAGCCCTCCCCGTCCCAGTCCTAACCACATGAGCAGATACCGAAGCAAGAATCGGCTTCACTTAGTAGAAAAAACAGACTTTATAAGCACAAGCAGAAAGTCACACAACCTGAGCAGAACGAACTTGGACATGGAAGCCCCCCGGAAGCAAGCCCAGGACGCAGCCACCCCCGAGTCGACCACCCATGAACCGACCCAGGTGCCAACACACCACAAGCCGCATACACAGGCCCCACAGCCAACACAGCCACCAACAGAGCATCCCCAGAAGGAAGCAGACCTTGACCAGCCAGCAAAATGGTCACAAAAAAGGAAACCAAACCACGAAACGGCACAGCACCAAGGAAGCACACCTCCAGAGCCCGCCCAACGGCCAAACAGAGCAGCTGCACCAAAACACCAGAAAGAGATCTGGAAAGAAAAACAGGCAAAACCAGATCCCCCGAGCAGTGAAACAAAGAAGGAATCCTGGGAACAAAAGACCAGGCACAGGAGGAAACAACCCCACAGCAACCGGGACACCAAGGGTCCAGAAACAAAACCCAATGTCCGGCCCAGGACTTGAGAGCTGACGGGCCCCCGGACCACCGAACAAACACAGCCACAGAAGGAGAACATCCCAAAGTCAGGAGGTGCAGCCTCACAACAGCCACCCCGCCAGCAGCAGGCAGACCAGACACCTCCAAGACAGAGGGGGAATCGACAGGGGACATGGGACCACCGGCAACCGCCAGCAAGGCACCACCGCCAACCTCAACAACAGAGGGAACCAAGGCCTCCAGGACAAATCCGGAGCCACCAG
Source organism: Triturus cristatus (assembly GCF_964204655.1). Classification (NCBI taxonomy): domain Eukaryota; kingdom Metazoa; phylum Chordata; class Amphibia; order Caudata; family Salamandridae; genus Triturus; species Triturus cristatus. Next base: position 649,526,681 of record NC_140585.1, read on the forward strand.
GACAAATGAGGCCCGACCCAGTATGCAGGACCTGCGGAATCAGAGCAATTAGAAGAAAAGCCACAGCAGGCCCTCCCCCCACTGAAAGGACCAGGAATCCCCCTCCAGACAGCACCTGACCGAACCACAGAACCATCACAATACTAAAGGCAAACCCCGGAGACGCCAACAGGATCACGTCCGGGAGCCCAAACCACGTCATCAGGCCACCAAACACCACCTCGTCCGGCCCAACTCGGACAGGGATGGAAACACCCCGCTCAGGCGAGCCGCCAACTAGACCAAAAAACACCCGGCAGACATAAAGCCCTCAGGAACAACAAGCATAAGACCGCCGACCAGCAGAACAGTTGAGCCAAAAAGGCGAGGTAAGCCATCTATGCCCCCAAAAGTGGTTGAAACAACACACCACCACTGCACAGTCCGACCGCACCATCACGATCCCCTGGAGGAGCCAAGGCAGAAATGAGTCACGGCCAACTGAACCGCCTCCAGCTCCCACCAATTACAAGACAAATCTGCCTCCAGCACAGACCACAGCCCCTGCACCTACACCAGAGCCAACACCGCACCCGAAGTCAGATCGCAGGGAACGGTCATCAGGACCAACCACTCCCGGGACACAAAGGGTGAGTCCTGATTATAAATGCACTGCTCGAACACGTACCGCCCCCTGTCCTCTCAGAAGCTCACACGCTCCGGCGCCCAGAGACTCCCGCAGCAGCAGAGCCGGAGCAGGGAAACTTTGGAGCCAGCACAGAGCCCGGCTCCGGGGACACCGGAGACCCCCGTACAGCCTGCAAACCACCGAGAAAGGGAACAACTGCCCGCCCCCAAGATAAGCAGAGCCCAGGGCAGGGAGTTGGGAGCAGCCCCCACCTGGAAAACAGTAGAGGGGAGTCCTCACCTATTCCGCCAAGAACAACACTCTCCCTAGCCCCCCCCCCTCCCTCAAATCAGGGAAGAAAACTACACCCACAGGACAGAACAGAAAACTACCCCTCCCCGAAGTAACGGCATGAGCACATGGAGGGCCCCCACCCCCATTAAGGATATAGAGCCCCCTCTAAAGTGCTTCCTAGCGTTGCTGCAGGTGGGAAACGCGCTGCCGCCTTCGCGCGCCCGATCCTACAGACACGCCCACTCGCGAGGACACGCCTACCTCTAGGCCACGCCCACTTTTCCCCGGCCTCATAGTCGCGCTGACTGACAAGCGCGCCAAACATTTGTAATACTCCTGAGGCGGAAGCCGGGAGGTCTGTTCTCGATCTCATTTTTAAAACTGTCTTTTGTTGTGTGTTTTAGCGAGCACTTGCACCCCCTGAGCACCTACTGACCTGGTAGTTGTTGGGAAGTTGGGAAGCTCGGGCTCAGCTGTTCCTAACGTTGCTGCAGGTGGGAAACGCGCTGCCGCCTTCGCGCGCCCGATCCTACAGACACGCCCACTCGCGAGGACACGACTTCCGCCCCCATATCAATGTGCCCTTTCCGGACGCGCAGCGGGCGAGCGCAGCGGGCGCGCCGGCATCGCGCCGAAGTCGCGCCTAAGTCAAGCCCGTCTGCGCCCGTCCGTGATCATACGCGGTCCAGGGCCATACCCCATGCCCCTCGGGACGACCACATACGGTGGAGTAAGCAGGAATTATTTGCCTTACGCCGCAACGTTAATGTGTCATGCAAGCATAAACTACACGTAGAAAACACTACAGGCTGTGAACACTGCCAATTCTCCTTTGACCTTGACAGGAACACGACCAGCTTGGACTACACTATACACTGTGGACTACTTAACGTGCGATCATTAAGGAAACATAAGTTGGACCTATATGATCTACTCTCTGAGACTAAATGGGACCTTATGTTTCTTACAGAAACATGGCTAGATAACGATTCTACAGTCGATGCCCTTGAGGCACTTCCAGCAGGATACACAATACACAGACAAGACAGACCCACTGGCAGAGAAGGGGGCATTGCAATTGTAGTCCGAGAAAGTTTGCAATGCCAATTTGAAAGCTCCCCTATCCTGGATAGTGAGGCTGGGAGTTTCACTATTAATGTGAACAACAGCTATACGCTAAAGGGCATGCTAATCTACAGACCCCCTGGTCCTATAGCCAGGTTTGAGGAAAGTCTGGTTGAAGGCATCATGGAGACCGCTTTATGTAACAATAAATTTTTGGTACTTGGAGTCCTTAACCTACATCTCAATAATCCATCAGACAGTATTAGTATGAACTTCAGTCAGGCATTAGGTGCCCTCCAGCTGACTCAAATTGTGAGTGGTCCAACACATCAGTTGGGTCACCTTTTGGATCCCATATTTGCTAACTGGGGGGAAGTAGAAGCCAAATCCCCTATTCCTATTCCCTGGTCGGATCATTACTTAGTCCCCTTCACCATTCGTATCCCTGGAAACAGACCTCCGCAGCCAGCACTGCTGTATCATCTTAGACGGAACTGGGCTACTTTTTCCCAGCATAAATTCTGCGAGGCATTGATTAAAGGGGGGAGCCCGGGAGGGGATGACGCTGACACAGCCAACACTAATCTTTGCAATCGTATCACTAAGGCACTGGACTGCACTGCCCCTCTTCAAAAAACCAAATTTGGGGGCCGTGTTCAAAAAACAGCCCCATGTTTCAACGAAGAACTTAGAGCCCTGAAAACTGCACTGAAGAGACTCGAAAGAGAATGGCGCAAGACTTTCTCTAAAGAATCTAGAGCCACCTACTTGACAGAGAGGCGACTCTACCATGGTCTAATTAGAAAGTCCAAAACAGCATACTATACGCTTAGAGTTAATGAAGCCAGCAATTCCACAAAAGAGCTGTTTTCGCTCTACAAAACTCTCTTGAGCGGAAAATCATCCAGTGTCCCAGATGATTGTTCCCCCGAATCGTGCAATAAAATTGCTAATTTCTTTTCTGAGAAAATAGCAAAAATATACGCAGCGTTCCCAACACAGCCTATAACTGGGGCGGAATTCGTCGAAAGCCCTAGGGAATGGGGTGATAGACTTAGACTGACCCACTTTGCTATCCCGCCACCAGAAGATCTCGTAAAAATTTGCAAATCCGTGAAGTCGGGCTCTCCTCGGGACCCTACCACACCTAAACGTTTGACAGACAGTCTGGTGGTATTAGAACCCTACATCAGACATCTACTCAACACGTCTTTTAGTAGCACGATTGTACCTAAAGACTGGAAAAAGGCGGTGGTTCTACCCCTAAGGAAGAAACCAACCATCAGTTTCGAAAAACTAGAGAACCTCCGTCCAATTTCACTCCTCCCTTACCTGGCCAAAGTAGCCGAAAAATTGGTCAACTCACAACTGATGGACTTCGTTGAAAAAGCGGCATTATTACATGACACTCAATTCAGCTTTCGTCCCCGTCATTCCACAGAGTCCGCACTCTTAACAGCGGTGGAGGCTCTTCGTCAGGGGGCGGATGAGGGTCATACCATGGCCCTCATCCTATTGGACCTGAGTGCAGCATTCGACACTGTAGCTCATGCCAACTTGCTACAGTGTTTGAATAACGGAGGTATATCTGAAGCTGCACTCCTATGGATCCAATCCTTCCTGACTGGGAGAAGCTTCCAAGTCCGCCTGGGTGACCACTACTCGAGAGACATGGGTTTGGGACAGGGCGTTCCCCAGGGATCGTCCCTGAGCCCAACTTTGTTTAATCTCTACATCTCCCCAGTGGCTTCGATTGCAGTGAGCCATTGTTTGAAAATCGTGTCATACGCAGATGACACGCAGTTGGTTATCTCCCTCTCACAAGGACCCGGACTTGCTTCGAACAGTTTCAAGGCTTGCATGCAAGACCTTGCTACCTGGATGTCCATCAATTGCCTTAAGCTAAATGGCAACAAGACAGAGGTGCTCGTGGTGGGGGGGGGGGGAGTCCTTCCGCTTGGTCATCGGCATGGTGGCCCCCTTGTCTGGGGGAGGCTCCTATGCCCCGTCAGGAAGTCAAAAACCTTGGCGTATGGTTTGATGCTGATCTATCTTATGGACCCCAAATAAACCGAGTAGCGGGTGTTTGTTTCAGCGTTTTAAAAATCTTACGCAAGGTCCTTGCTCTCCTCCCTATATCCGCCCGGAGAACACTGGTACACGCCCTCGTGACATCGCGCCTGGACTATGGCAACCTATTGTATCTAGGTGCCACCTGTAAGGCAATAAACCGCCTCCAGGTTTTGCAGAATGCGGCAGCACGCCTCATCCTAAAACTCCCCAAAAGATCAGATTCCAAAGCTGCCCTTCACAATCTCCACTGGCTGCCTGTAAGAAGCAGAGTGGAATTCAAGGCCATCTGTACCTGTCATCGCATTCTTGCTCGGAAAGCGCCGACACCACTCCAGAACCTAGCCATCAAGTATGTACCCTCACGTGCCTTGCGTTCTTCTCACGGAGGTCTACTGGTGGTCCCTAGGATCAGAAAGGCCCGCATGGGTGGACGCTCTTTTCGCCATTTGGCAGCGAAATGCTGGAACGCCCTGCCTCTTAATCTCCGCCTAGACCCTTCGGAATCCAGTTTCCGGAAAAACTTAAAAACACACCTTTTCTCAAGATAACTGAGCCTTCTGCCCACTTCTGCTTTGAGTTTCTCAAATGTAGCGCGGGGACACGCTTCTTGCGTAACCAAGCGCTTTATAAACCTCCCTAATAATAATACATTGACATCAGGGGCAGGATTCAGACGCATGCCCTGCGAGAGACTGTGCTACCAGAAGCACAAGACCTACCTCTGAGCAATAGCACTGTGGTGAAGAGGCCACGAACCACCAGGCACCAGGACAACCCCAGGCCAATTGCCACACTCCTCCCCCGGAAACAACAGCTCGCAATCCAGAGACACCGGATCCCAAAGACCCAGGACGAGAGACACCAGGGGGAACAAGAGCAAACGGGCCCAAGGAACAATCACCACAGTAGCAGACAACAGCCCCCTAACACGCAGCCGCCGGCGAGCAGTGTAAGACTGAGCCCCCAATAACCAACTCAGGTTGCGCAACAGAGCCAGTCCGCGGGCACCAACAGGAAGACCTTTCCCACAGTGGCGTCAAAAACCCCCCTGAAGAACACAGGATCCATTAAGGGGCAAAGAAGGGCATACTCCAAGTCCAGAATCCACCCGAACCGATGAAGGAGCCAGCAAACTCCCCGGGATGGGCCTTAGCCGGAAGGAAAGAAGAGGAAGAATCAACCAACCGTCCAAGGAAGGGAACACTAGGAACCCCTGAGCATGCAACAAACACACCAAGGGCTCCAACACTTCAGCAAACATCCTATGAGATGCAGACAGTTCAAAGGGCAATACCCAGAACCGGTAATGAACCACTCCCTCACCGAAACGCAGGAACCACCGTGAAGTCGCATGTACCGGCACACAAAAGCAGGCGGCCCGGAGAACCAGAGAAGCCAGGAAACCTCCCACTGTCAAGAAGGGAAGACACAACTGAAGCGACACCATAATGAGGGACTGATGAGGGAGACACAAGGTCACAGCCTGCAGAACCAGGACAGGACTGTAGTACCCATGTGGCCTAAGGATCCAAAATAGGACAGAGAAAACCCTCACCTGACCCAGCCGACTCACGGGCACTTTCATCACAGCACCTTCGGAAACAAAGGCCTGAACATCGTCCAACAGAACCCGAGACGTCACCAGAGAACAGGGAACAAGGGCAGCACAGACCACCACCACCGAAGGAACACCAAATACGATCCAGCAGCCCAGCCGGACCACCTGCAGGACCCACTGACTACGAATGAACTCCTCCCATACCGGAAAAAAAAGTGAGGCGATCCTCAACTGGCACCCACAACGAACTCCACAAAGAGACAAGACGAGGAGGTACCAGAAGATGAAGAGGAATCACCCAGTAATCCCCCGGTCTTGTGGAAGGAAGGGACACCCTGGCAGGGACACCAACGGGCAGGGCCGCCAACCGAGAGCAAAACGCCTGCCCAAAAGGCCGCAAACTTCCCACTGTGAGAAGAGAGGACCGGAGCCAACAATATACGCCCTCTGACTTTTTACCCAAGAAAGGCCCCCAACGGTGCTCCAAAGAGATAACAGCCCGTGAAGGGAAGCTCCATCACGACAGCCTACCTAGCAGCACCTCCTACCAAGGCATAAGCCCCAACTGCCACCGAGCAGCCCCCGAGGCACCAGCCGCCGCCACACCAAGGGAATCAAAGGACAAACCGCCAGGAAATGCAACTGCAGTTCCAACCCAGACAAAGATTCAGAGGGATCCACATCCCACAAGAGCTGCCCAAAAAAGCCCAGACAGACATTTAGAAGCAACTGAACCAGATAGCAGGTGGAAGCTGCAGAAAAACTGCAAGACCAGAGGCAGTAAAGGAGCGCCACAAGGCCCCCATACCTCGTTCGAACCCAGGACAAGAAGGACCGACTCCACAGACATCACCAGGCACTGAGACGCCACTAGCCAGCAGGGAACTACCACCACCACAGCCAGGAACACCACTGCAAACCTGTGGAAAGGACACCACCCTGCCAGAAACCGGGGAAAGGCAAGATTGGCAACCCCCTTCCCCGCACCCCACAAGCACATGGCCCACAGAGCAACAAAGAGGGAGCCATACAGACCCCATTAACCGGAAATAGGTAAAAAAAGTCCACTGACGTTCCACCCACCAAGGGACCAGGGAACCTAAACGGACCCGAACACGCAGCAGAACATCGTGAAGGTCTGCCACCTGGACAAACCGACCCATCACTACTTCACCCAAAACCACGGCTGGATATAAAAGTTAAAAGCTGCATGACATTATACCAACCATAAACTTCGGCAGCAGTGGCAGGATTAGAACCCTTGTCCTAGAGGAGCTGTGCCTCTAGAGGCAGAAGACATTAGCGCCAAGCAACGGCACCTAGGTTCAGCAGAGGCAGTCCAAGAAAACTCATTCATTGAAACACCAGGATCGGAACACATAACCATCGGAGCAGGAGTCAGAGACCATAACCACTAGGCCACAGTGACTCATCCAGCATCCAATAAACACCCCAGACCAAGCGATGCAAGATCGAAGGAACAACCCAGGACCGCCACCCGGACCCACTGCCACAAGAACCAGGGCACACCCAGGCAAGCGCCCACACAAACCAGCGCACAGTAGGCAAAAATGTATGTGCATGGTGATATAATCGAACATAGCAATAAGCTGTGAGTACAGTAAGGCTGCAGGCAAGGGTATCAGAATGCACACGTCGAGCCTAACAACGTCCCGAAATCCCCACCCAAGAGAGACAGAGCCTCACCGTTTACGGGGAAACGGAAACCCCCAGCGGTACCAACAACAGGCAGCCTCACAAAGAGCGGGCTCAAACGCCTGCACAGAACCGCGGGTTTCCACAAGGCGCAATTCGCCACAAAGTAAATTAACCACTCGAGTCTCGACAGGAAACCAGAGAACATCACACAAACCACAGTACTACGGGATGTGTGCAACTGACACCCACAACTGCACCAGCACCTCTACTGCCGCAGATTTCAAGGAATCAAGCCGAGACAAGAGCTTAAAACAAGGGGGAACACAGGCCCGAGACGAGCACCAAGCCCCAGAAACAGACCACCGAGGAGGAGCCAATCCACCATACCCCCGGCACGCACAGAAAAAGCCAGCCACTCCAACACACCTGCCCTCCCTCCCCGGGTGTTCCCGCTAGAGCAGGGAATAAACCCGGAGGAGGGGAGGCCGCAGCAAGGAGTCACCATCCCACACCATGCAGTCCAGACCCCCCAACCCCAGGGTCCCGCTAAAGCAGGGACTCAAACGTACCTGAACTCCAAAAGGCACGTAGGGGAAACAAACGGCCGCCAAGCAGACTGTTCCACACTCACCTTGCTCAGGATTTAAACTTCACAGAAAAAACAAACAGGATGTGGATAGGCGGCCCACTTGATTATATGCCTCAGGGCGTGGGTGTGGCCTGGAGGGAAGGGATGGGTTTTTAGTTGCTCTGGAGTTTCTGGTGGGAGGAACTATGCTCATGTTGTTAGGACTGGGACAGGGAGGGCTGACGAGGAGGTAATGGAAGGCGACTAACCTACTTCCCCACTATTATTTTTTAAAAGACTTTACTCATGCTCATGATGATGCCCTCTAAGTTATGATTCAGTGGAGAAGAGTGCCTGCTTTAATGCACCACGTAGTTGCAAGGTCTGGTGATGCATCACCCTACGAGTTTTGTGATGTAGCGCCTGTCCTGTGCTAAACCCTGCTCCTAACCTTTTCCAGCAGTAGTGTAAGCAGTACCATCTGGCATGTTGTTTAAAAAGGAGAAATGCACGCTTCTTCAGTAAGTGCAAGCAGAGTTAATAAGAATAATGTATTATTTCCAGTGTATCCCAGAAGCCAGAGGTGGTGCAGGGCGAGGTGCCTTTCAGTGAGTTACAGCGCTGACAGCAGGCTCTGGTGCTGGCCGTCTGCATGCTGGGCTCGCCGGATGACTAGGCCGTGTCATAGGACGCCTGCTCACAAACACACCCATTACACAGTGGATGGGCTGCATTTGAGCACCCTTGCAGCCGGAGGAATGGTCGCAATGCACATACAGGATAAACTCAGCACAGCAGGTGTTGTGACCCAGAAACTGCCTGCTGTATAATCCCACCCCGGGAGGCACTGCTATCTGAGGGTGAGTAAGCATGTGCTGTGTGCGTCAGCTGCTGCCCTGGCTCAGATGATACCAGTGCCCAGACAGAGCACGCACGCTGGATGAAGTTTTTGTTGCATTCTAGTGTATGTTTTTGGAATTCTATGTTTTAAAAAAAAAATATGATGCAGACATGCGTGCACGTGGTTAAACTTCCAATACGCTTGCTACATGCATCTTTCATTTCAATTGTCAGCAGAATCTCACTTGAAAAATAAGCACACACGGGGATAAACTTCCACAGAGTTGGAGTGAGAAAAGGCACGTGTAATGTGTGATGTGACCATTATGACCCACGCAGGTGGGCAGCTGGAGGGCCCCGGGTACGGCCATATCTCCTGCTCTGTGAATGCTATGCATGCACGAGCCGAGAATCACAGGATTAGCTCGACAGATTCTGGAACAGGCCCGGAAGCTCCAGGTCACAGCAACGCTACCAAGAAGGAGCAAAAGAAGGCCAGATTGCACAATTACCGTCTTTTTAGATGACGTGTTTCCTATAATTTTTTACCTTATTCTAGTGGTTTGGGGTTAGCGAGTGCTTCTTTCACATAAGACCTGCAAATTGTATTATGAGCAAAAGATGTTACTTTTTGTAATTTCACTCGGGTTTCTTTAATTGGCACTCCCGTCTATACTATTATTTTACCTTTTTGAACTACCGTTTTAAATCTCTTAACGGAGAAGACAATTTTGACTTCTATTTTAAGCCTATAATAAAACTTACGGTTGTACCAGGCGTTGCGCCATGATGGTACGGGCCAGCAGCAGAGCATGACGCTTACTACCTTTACGGTCAGACTGCGTGCAGCGCTAGTCCGGGACTCGACGACTGTTGCAGGCTGCAGCCTGCTAACCTTGAAGAAGCACCACCAGTCCTTTGGTGGGCGCGGTCTGGGCTATCAAATGACGGCCACGCATTGCCAATGATGGCGGGATGCCACCGCCAAACTTAAACTGATTGCAAGCCCACTGACTATAGTGCATGTAGTCAGTCTGTTGCAGGTCGCCATTCGGCAGAGCAAACCATGAAGGGTCACGTGAAGTCAGCGAATGGATCTGAACGCGGCGTAGTGGGAGATGTGACATTGTATCCCCTAAAGCCAGCCCAGAGAGAGCTGAGCCAGGGCCCAAACCTGCTTAAAGCAGCGCACACAGTCTGTGAGCACAGTCAGTGGTACTAATCAGTGGTGCTCATTAGCAACAAGGCCAAAGCTTGACAGCTGTGGAGGCGCTTTAAATGCTTGACTTCGCATTTCAGTGCTGTGATGCGGACCACCACACTGAAATGTGTTACACTAACACCTGATGCATGGTACATGGCAGGGCTGCCCTCTGTCAACATTCCATTGATGTCACACAGTGGTGGAATGTCAACAGCGGTATTCCAGTGTGTCAGGTGAAAAGAGATGAGACCAAAGCAGACAAGCAGTGATTGTGGCTTTTAATTCTATTAATAAAACTTTCTGTTTCACTTACTGGAATCTCCTCCAATTATTACATGATTTGACGATGAACTTCAGGTTCACAATCACTGCTACGGAAGAACTCACGCTGTTGGTGCTGGTTGTCAGACGGTCGGTCTGACGTATCAGGCCAGTGGTGGAGTGACAGGTGCTTCCTCTCCACTCGGAGAAATGCAAACCCCAAGAGAGGTTAAAAAAAGGCTGGGGGTCCCAATGTGTAATTGCTTTGAAAGCAGGAATCATGCAGGTGCGGCCTGCCAGCAAAGGCGGCATTACGAACCGACTTTAGAAACTAAAGACAAGCAATAGGAAGCCATTTTAAAGCTGGCTCTTATGCTGACCAGAAGAACTCTGTTGGCTGTAGAAATGCACAAACAGAAAATGTACGGCCGTTCTAGGAGCTTGGAAAGACTACCACTCAAATTAATGGAGAACACGAGATTATTGATCTGGTGATTACAAGGCGAAATACACTCACATTTTTGTTTGCATGTCATCGGTGATAGACACACCAGTTTACAGCAGGTCATTTCTTTAAGAAATTATTTACAGAGAAAACTGGTTCAAGGGTCAAGAGGAACCATAATTGGGTGATTTAATTGATCAAGAATGGACACTGAGTTTTTGGAAACAGCACAGTGAACTACTCCATTCCTTCATTGCTCATCACAGTGAACTTGACCATTTTGTAATTGCGAATGGCTTATCGGATACTGTAAAGCCCAGGCACTGTGCATGGTGGTTTACCTTCAAGCATCAGGGTGGATCCGTCCCTTATCATAGGATCGCACAATTACAGGAACGCATATGTAGTGTATGTTAGAATTGCGAATAGATTCAACACTCGGGGCCTCATGTAGGTAAATAAATTTTACCGTTTCTTAAATACCGAGCCGTACCGAATCGGTAAATTAGAATCGGTAAGTTATATGTAGGTAAAAATTCGGTAACAGTTACCGATTCGGTAACATTCGGTAATCACGAATCGGAATTCACCGAATCGGTAAATACCGAGGTGGTATTTACCGAATCGGAAAATACCGAGGATACTACCACCTTCCCTTTACTAAGAAGCAAATATTATTATTATGCTAATAGAAGGTCTCTTAGGCTTGAATAGGGGACCCCATACCTCAAAGAGCAGCTTAGTGAAATCACATCACAGGAGCATCAGGAGTCTTCTCGCAGGAAGGCTCGTCTTCGGTCTGAATAATAAACATGATGTCTGTGATATTAAAAGCACCAACTTTCAGGTATTTGCAGCTGCGCGTGTGTTATGGCGAAATAGTGGGTCGATCAAACTAGAGTGGAAAACATGCATTGTGTAATATTCCAGACTGTTTGTCACACCATGTACAGACCAAGGTCGCTGCGCAGAGCTTGGAATGGTAACAACAGATTGCTCTCGTGTGAAGCAAGTCTCGAGTCAGCAGTTTATTTAAGAAATAACATGTAAACGCAGTGTCGTGTGCAAAGACAAAAAGATGGCTTTCTAACATTTAACGTGGTTATGCTAACTTAACAATGTATGTACGTATTCAGGGAGAACTCACTACACGCCCCCTTGATCGAAGCACTATTTAATAGGCAAGAAAAGAGAGAACGCAGAGTTCAGTTTCGTCAGAGCAGAACAAGGCGTAACCAATGCTGCGCCAAAGTCCGAAACTACAAAAAATAGCAGCATAGAATTCTAAAAAAAAATGCAAGTATATAAAAAAACTCAAAACGACCATCAGGAAGAGAAAAACAGAGAAATAAAAGAAATAAATGTTGCGCCAGGGTGCTGTCCAGTAGCACAGGCGCAATGGACGACAGTCCAGTTAATCCATGAATGTATAGGCAGCATATGTGGCCACTGCTTCCAACAAAAAATCGTTTGCAGGGCCACTAAAAGTATCAGCCATCCAATTGAGTAAAGAAAAGGAACATACGTGTTCTCCAACCATCGGAGCCTCTAGCACAATCAGAGGGCACCCGGAATGTTCCTCCAAATAGCTCATAGCCAAGAAGTCGTAGGCGGCCGCTGAGATGTCCCAATTACCCAGGATACCATGCGCCGCACCACAGGCCATAATCCGGACACCAGAACAGGCCAACTCGTGAGACACTAAGGGCCTCATCAGTCGATCGAAATCCGGCACCGGAGACACCATGTTGGTCAAGCACAAATCCAGAGGCCATTCAAAGGGACAATCCAGGCAGTGAAATACAGGTTGTACGCAGGTGAAGTAGGAATACCTGAAGGATAATCCATAAGCCAGGCTCAAAGTCGCCAATGGCAAAGTACCATAAAAGTCAAGCATCCTATCACGAAGAAGATGCAGACGGGACAGGTGCTCGTGTGGCACAGAAGGAGCAGCCATTCCGGAGTATAAAAAGGAAAAGCAGCACACCTGCCACTAGCGCCAGAAGCAGCGGGACACCTCCAAAGATGCTCGAGAAAAGTGAATGAAAAAATGCCGGAATCACACCAAAAATAGTTTGGAAAGAGGTCACGAGACCCGAGCCCACAAGTTTAAAAAAATGAGCCAGGCCGGTCGTGGACGAGGCATTGAAAATAGTTTGGATCAAAGAGCCGAAATGCAGGGGGAGGTCAGTATTCAGAAGCGCCTGTACCTCAGTGCGCGTATTAGCAACGTGAAGGACAAATGTTTCACGAGAGGAAGTCAAAGGCACCTCTTTTAGGGACAATAGCGCTCTTATTCTGCTCAACTTGTTGAACTCTGCTTTCAAGGTTGGAATCGAAGGCCAGATGGAAACATCCAGCCGCCCATGCGGGGGTGGAAAAAGAACATTATTGCAGCAGACAACTTTCTGCGATACAGTTACTATGTACGGGATTCCCACTAACATCCCGCAGCAAGCTTCATTATTCAAAATTAAATAACTACCGTTTGCAAGCAGCGTGAAAGAAGGTGTAATCACAGGCACTGGGATACCTCGTAGGACGCACGCCAAATTCGGGGCTTGTACATTGCATGCGCCGTGTAATTGAATGTGCCTACATACCAAGGAATGGTCTGGTGTTGTGGTACATTCCTCGCCTTTCAAATAAACCTCAGTTCCGTCCCTAGTACATCTATACGTAAAGGGGAGGGACCAAACCTCATGTATGAAAGCGGTGCCCAGCGGTTCATACCTACCCAAAGCATACTGTTTCATACAAGACGTAAACTTAAAAAGCGCGAAAGGGAGAGTTATCAATCCGTGTACTAATCACGTAGCTGAATTGATCTCCGCTACAGAGAAAGGCAACGGTTCGAACTTTTCAATATGTAACAATGAATATGTAGCATCCTTCATGGACATGAATCGCTGCTTGTCAGTAAGGTTAAAGGGAAGGAATAACGATGTAGTGTTCAGATAGTCCCAAGGGACCCTCCCTGCCTTTAACGTCTGCAACGTCCATGCAAACTGCATAACAGAACGCAACTGGTTTTGGCCATGATATAACACAGACATATCATCATGCACAATATCAACAACTGAAGAAACAATATTGTCTAATGTATAAATCCTAGAAGAGAGAGTGCTAATGCTATTATCTATAACGGCTAAAACCTTCTCCATGTTTGCTTGGTCAATAGCTCTCAATCTGGAAGCCGCCTCAATCTGCGACAACTTCCAGACTTCGTTGTAAATAGCATACGCCCACCTTTTGTTTCTGCCACCCACAGGACCCTTAACAAAATCATTCAAATCGGTATGCACATTGATGGAGTGGGTGGACTTCCTGTTCCTGTAGATGTGCTCTGTGTCAGCTGGTGGACAGATTTGGATGTGTGTACCATCAATACAGCCGATGACATGGGGGAACTGTGCCATGTGATAAAAGTCTGTTTTTGTTTTCTGCAGTGCAGCCTGTGTGTTGGGGAAGCTGATGTAGTGGTGCATTCTCTGCATCATGGCATCCAGGAACTTCCTGAGGAAACGTGACAGGCAACTCTGGGATACACCACCCACCGCAGCTGTCACCACCTGATAACTGCCGGATGCCAGCAGATGTAGGCTGCAGAGCACCTGCACATGTGGGGGTATGGCGTGCGCCCTTCTTATTGGCTGGTCCAGGAGTGGGTGAAGGTCCCTGATTAAGTCCATGATGGTTTCGGGGTGTAGCCTGTACCTCTCATGTATCTCTGCATCAGTCAGCTGGAATAGTGTGATGCGCTGTCTGTAGACGCGTTCCTCCCATCGCCAAACCCTCAGTCCTGCTGCCTGTAGACGTAGGCGCCTTGCAATGACATACATAGCGGCCATGTTGTCCACGCTGTTGCATTTTGGGAGTGCTTATATGCACTGTTGATGGTTACCACCTGCTTTCAATCCGTGTTAATTACCGACTCTTATTTACCGATTTTCTTGGATTTCTTCATTACCGAGTGCTCCTACATGTCATTTTTATTTTTACCACTTCATATTTACCACTTCATATTTACCGATTCGTTAAGTATGTATTCGGTAAATCTGATTCGGTATTTTAGAATTCGGTAAATATGATTCGGTATTTACCGCCTCATATTTACCGAAAAGTCGTTTTTGGACTCCTACATCTCACTTGTCTGAATACCGGTCGGTAACGGCATATTTACCGAAAATCGGCCGTTACCGACCGGTATTTGGCTACCTACATGAGGCCCTCAGTGTGGCTTGCGTTATTGGATACATTTTATTGGATACATTTTACAAAACAGTTTGAGGTGGTGTTTCTGCAGGTCTAATATGCAGATGGTAAGTCCACCTCTCCTGGAAAAGCCAGCGGTGCCTCCAATTCAGTGGAAGCAATGTTATGATGCATTTGAAAAGGTACAAATGGTGCTTCTTGGTTTAGGCACAAAAGAAAGACAGTTTTGCTTATACATTCATTGTGATTGAAGGAGAGACATTTTTAAACATCTTCCTGATTTAGTCTAGTAGACCGAAGAGGAAATAGATGCCTATCAGGAGATTGTGAAAAAGTTGGTAAACAGGTTTGATATACAGCTTAGTGTAAGCCATAAATTCTTTCAAAAGAACACAAACACAAGGTGAAAGTGTAGATATGTATATTAGTGACCAGCGAAGACTTAGTTCACAGTGTCAGTTTGCACGTTTTAATGATCAACTGATTAGAGATCACTACATTGGTCATTGTTTAAATAAGGACACTCAACAGAAACTACTAACTATAGCTAATATGTGCTAGAGGATGTCATAAAGGTAACTATAAGTATTGAAATGCCTCATATTTCAGTAAAAGAATTAAATGAAAGTTGTGGCGGTGGTTCAGGGCACATCATCAACAAAGAAAGAAGGAACGTTTTATGAAAGGAACTTTTTTAAACAGAACAATATATGTATTAGGTGTGGTTACTCACCTCATTCAAAAAATGGAAAACCATGTCCAGCAAAGAATATAACATGTAGGAATTGTTCAAAAGTGGTACACTTTGTAAAAGTGCGCAAGGGCAATTGCAATGTAACAATGAAGATAGCTAGCATGGTGGAGGATAGTGTTCAGGATTCTTTAAATGATCGGCTGAGATAGAGGATATGGTTTTGGTAGTTACTGAGGCAAAGAGTGGAAATCCATCAGATTGTAGTGATCCTTATGTAGATATTGATGCTGGAGGCAAGAATTTGCTGGTTGGTTTAGGGGCTAGGATACCCATGATTACCTGGAACCTCTTTGCTGAAGAATGGGGTTCTAGGGATCTGTTCCCTCCAGATAGAGCTCCTGTTTCATATGATGGTAGAAGACATTCTCAAGATTAACGGATAGAAGATTCAAGGGAAGATATATGTAGCCCGAAAAGTTATCAATATTTTAGTTTGATTCCACTAAGGGTTATTTGACATGGTATTGAAACCAGTGACAAGAGATGAAGTCATGGTGGTTAAAGACAATTCGGTTGAGGACGAGCATGCTGTCACGTTTCCTAAAGTTTTTACAAATGCTCTTCGTAAAATAGTAGGTTTCAAACATAAAATGAAAATAAATGATGCATTACCAGTCAAGCGTAAAGTGGGAAATGTTTTATCCAGTTTAGGAGAAGATTTAGAAAAGGTATTGAAGTCGATGTCAGATAAAGGTATAATCTAACTGGTGGAATCTAATTTGTGATTATCCCCATAAGTGGTGGCATGAAAACACAATGGAAATCTGAGATTGTGTGTAGATTTGTATAGCATTAACAAAAAAATGTGAACAGATTCATATCCTTCCCCTAATATAAATGAATTGTTGG
This sequence comes from Triturus cristatus, assembly GCF_964204655.1. NCBI lineage: Eukaryota > Metazoa > Chordata > Amphibia > Caudata > Salamandridae > Triturus > Triturus cristatus. The sequence goes on from NC_140585.1 coordinate 649,543,073, forward strand.
AAAAATTGGTAGGAGCACAATGGTCTTTTAAAATTGATTTGGCATCTGCTTATCACCAGGGGTAACTGGATCACACATCAAGACATTACACCTCGTTCAATTACCCAATAGGACATTTCAATTCTGCTGCATGGCAGCTGGACTAGCATAGGCAGTGTTGGTGTTTCAAAGGATAATGTTTTAACCTCTGGATTATATGGCAGGAGCTGTGGTGTGTCAGGATAATGTATTGGTATTTGCAAAAAGTTTAGACGAACATGACAACATTTTACATGATGTTCTTAATAATAAAAAAATGTAAAGGTGTGGTTGTGAGGAAACAAAAATGTGAGTTCTGGAAAAATAATTATAGCATTCCTGGGACATGTGATATCTTCAGTAGGTATTATGTCAAGACCAGGAGGGGTGAAAGTGGTGGTAGAAAGTCCTGCACCCACTGACAAGCATAAATTATGCTTCTTTGTCAATGTGTGAGTTGTATTCAAAATTCATCTTATATTATGCTACTAAAATGAAGAGTCTCACGAAAATGTTTAGGAAATCAGAACCTTTTATGTGAAATGACTGTTGTCAGAATATGTTTGAACATATCAAACCCGAAATGGTAGATGCTAGATCACTTAAATCGTATGATCCAAAAATAATCACTTACATGTTATTGGGCAGTTCTGAAGTTTAAAAGTAATGTCTGTGGAAAAAAATGACTCTACAAATAGATCATAAACCACTAGTGTTTATTTCAAATGGTGAAAAAGGGAAAAATGCTACACCATGCATTCCTAGCCTCATTACAAAGTTGTTACAATATCAATTTGATGTGAAATATAATCCGGGTAGAGCACATTTTAGAGCGGATTTTCTCTCTAGGCTTCCCATTGATGAACAAGAAGAGTCACTGGAGGATAAAAACATTGAAAATTGTTTTCTTGCTGCAGTTGACGTCACTGAAGCATGTGTGTGTTCAGTCGAAAAGTGGAAGATGGCTGGTGACGATGATGATGTACTCAATGTGGTAAAGGGGCACATCAGAGATGGATTGCCGAAATTAAAGCATGTATGGAATGAAGTTCAACCTTTTGTCAAGGTTACGGAGGAATTATCTATTGAAGGTGGGGTTGTCCTACGAGGAGATAGACTGGTTCCCTCCTGCAGTGTGCAGAAGGATTTGGTGATCGCTGGTCATGAAGGTCATTTAGGGGCTACTATGAAAAAAAAGAACAATAAGAGCTGCTTTTTGGTGCCCATAAACAGACAAGGAAATCGAGGCATTAATTAAAGAATGTGTGGTATGTTGTACCTCTGAGTCTGAGAAAGGCCTCAAGGTGCCTTCATCTTCGCTGAATCCACTGGAGTGTTCAGTTGGGCATTGGAACAAAGTTTGGATAGACATAGTTGGGCTATTCAATTTTTAACTTATGCAATATCATTATACATTTGTGCTTATGGTTTATTATAGCAAATGGCCAGAGGTTCGGTTTGTTTCAGATACTACCGTACAAAAGGTTACTGTACTTTTGAGAGATGTTTTTTCTAGAGAAAGCTTTTTGGAATTCTTGATTTCAGACAATAGAGTACAATTTGTAGGGCCTGATATGGAGAAATTCCTCTTAAATTCAGGCATATAATATCTTAAAAAGCTCTCTATATCACCCACAGACTAATGGATCGTTTGAGAGAATGAACAGAGTGGTAATAGATTGTGTGAAATGAGCCCTCAACAATGAGTGCGTGATTGAGGATGCAGTTCATTTTATGTTGTGGTTTAATCACAACACCCCCCCACTAGTATTTCACGGTTTGAATTATTGAGGGGAACGAAGACCCACTTTTATACTATGTCCATAATGTATGTCGCAGGTTAGGAACTCCCATGCTCAGACTCCCAAACCAGAACATCCAGTGACTGCGCCTCCCTGGGTAGGACTACGAACACCCTTGAAGCTCCCAGATCGGGATTTCCCAGGAACGGGGTATCGTGGTGCTGGGCTTCCTACTGTCATGTCCTTTAGGATAGTCCCATCATGTGCATACCGATTACATACATTTTGTCCCATCCACATGACATAATGGTCCTACACAGGTGACCTTTTTCCTAGTAGCTTACTTCTGTCTCTCAACACCAAGCTCCTGGTATCCTATCTTCATCCCTGTACCTGACGTACATAAACATGTCCCGAGGCACGGCAGATTTATTCTGTATAAGTGTCACCACTTTTTTCATCACTAGCCAACAGCCAGCTGTGCATGATCATTTTTGTTTAGAAGAGAATTAGCGAAGGATTTGGGCCTGTTTTTAAAACATATCGATTCTAGGGGAAAACCTGGAATGACCACTTTAGTATAAAATACCCTCACTCCCTCTTACAGAGAGAGAGAGAGAGAGAGAGAGAGAGAGGAGAATTCCTTCCAAGCTGGACCGAGTCTCCGCAAGCTGATCCTTTGACAGGCAGAGACCTGACATCCCATGCGGGTTGCCATCCTTGACGCGGAGACCGAGTCCTTCATTCAGAACCATCAGGTGAGGGGTTAGCACATCCCCAGGGGATTCTTGGCTCCATTAGGATCTATCCTAGCACTTACATGCACATGCTTCACCTACATATCTAGGCTAGGTATATTTAAGTAGGCTACGCATTGTAGGAGTATGCCATTGCTATTGTTTTATATCATCTGCTTTTATCCATCCTATTAGCAGAATACAGGGAGTGGAAGTGGCACCTAAGAGCTGGCTGGTCTAACAGCTGACTCATCCTAGTGGGGTGTCCAGAGTCTGTCTGCACACCAAGCCCTCATGTAAGTGAATCTACCGGAAGAATACATAGCATACGGAGACAGTGAAGTCCCGTTAACTTACCAGGAACATAGAAACTGGTTTAAAGGTGCCCTAAATCACACAACTTCGGTCGGAAGACTCAGTCCACTCAGCGTAGGAGGAGTGACATGGCCGATGTAGGAGAGTAGGGTCTGCTTTCTATGTTCACCCCCACTTTTTGCTTTTGCTTTACTGGTTTTCGACTTAGATGTGGCTGTGGGCCTGCTAATCAGACCCACAGCCCGGCTGTTCTCTCTCTAAATTACTACTATGTACTTTAGGTGCATAACCCATTTGGATAGGATCACCTTATTGGCCCCTGTACAGTGTACCCTAGGTACCCAGGGCATAGGTGTACCCTAGGCCTACCAGGGGCTGCAGCATGTATTGTGCCACCCCTGGCCTGGCCTTCCATTTTGACACAACTGGCTGATCACTCAGCTGGGGCAAGGTCGTGTAATCACCCCTTGCTTAGGTGTAGTATTCCTATACCTAACTTACATATAGACACATGTGTACCTATCAGTCACTCCTATGGCAGGCCTTGACAATCCTGGAGGCAGAGTGCTTGGTAACATGTGAGATGGTGCTCTAGCATGAGCTGAGCCTGTCTGCAGCTTTCGGAACCATGTCCTTATAGCTGTTCTATGATATAGCCTACCATATACTCTTAAAGTGCCTTATAATCTTAGACGGTTATGGTAACTATGGTTTGGCTTTATCAAAACATGTCGTGTAAGGTGTCTAACACTCGGGAATAATACCCCCATGCCATTTCTGGACATGAGAATATTATTCCCCCCTTCTAGAGGGAAAGACATGTTAAAATCATACTTCAACTGTTAGCCTCTGACCAAAGCCTCAGCATCACAAAATGGATGCTGCTGCCACGACACAAGTCTGACCTCCTGCAGCTGGGAGTGATCCCAGCCAGGGAGGCCTGGACAATAGGTTTCCTGCTTGGGGAGGTGCTAGCACCTCCCCAGACAGCCTTTAGTGTATTGGGGCAGGGTGGGCTGAAAGGAATGAGACATGCCTGGGGCACACAAGGTGTTCCTTGCATAGTCCAGTTCAAACCGGCGCTGGGGCACTCCAGCCCCAGCTCTGGCGCGAAACTGGACAAAGGGAAGTGGGTGTAACCACCCCCTCCCAGGTCCCACCCATAAGGCGTGACCTAGCAGGTATCCCAGCCCCCCAGATTAGTATAAGAGTGGGAGTTGGGCCTCAAGACTTTAGATTATCCTGAACCTGCAAAACTGAACAGAAACTCTGGACCTTCGACATTCGACGAAAGAAGAAGACTGAAGAATCTCCCTTGTAGCCAAGGAGTGGCTACCCTGTGCAAACAGGCACCATCAAGAGACTACCCTTTGCTTTGTGAAACGTTCGACGAGGAACCGACTGCAGAGCCCGACCAGAGCCTTGATTTCCAGACTTCTCCGACCCTCATCCACATCTGCAGCAGAGCTGAGATCCGTGGAGGCGACGAGCGACGTGGGACCGGCTACCTGGGAAAAGTGGCTAGTAACTTACAGCGCAGCTTCTGAGGTACCCTCGAAGTTGTGCACCGGGGATTGAGAAGCCCCAACCCCAAGCACCATCTGCACCGAAGACCAGCCCCCCACACTCCACGAGTCCTGCGTGGGGCCCTTCAGCATTTTCCTGCTTGCCGCGTCTGTCCGGTTGCTTGCCCGCTGGCTAGTGGCCTTTGTGACGACGCTCCCTGAAATCTTCTGCGCTGGTTTGGCTCCTCCAGACTGGCTCCCGCTTCTCTGCAAAGAAGAAGCACCCCAGACCTTCCTGGTCTGCACCAGAAGCAAGTCCTTTGTTCTTCGTGGGTTCCGCTTGCCAAGGCTTGGTGAGTCCTAGTCCAACTTCGACGCCGCCGACAGCAAGAGCCTTCGTGGGACAGCTCGCCTCCTGGTCCTGGTCGTCCTCGACGCTTCCTGGTCCTCCTGGCTGCAGCGACAAGCTTCACCTTCACCTGCAACTCTTCACGACATCGCCTGGTTCCTTCCTGGTTCCACGTGGTCACTGGCTAGTGACCTTGACTCTGTCCCTTCTGCTTGCAGGTTCCTTCTCTTCTTGATCCCAGCCTTGGGATCCACCGGACACTCTTCACTGACTGCCTGTCAGCATCTTTCTTCAGGCATCCATAGGAGTCGACGACGAAAACGACGCATCTTCACCCCTATGCACCCGCAGCCTGTGGGCTAGGTAACTTGGGTACTCCGGTGCTCATCAGGATAGTGACTATCCTAGTGTCTAGTTTTCAAGTCTCAACTTCCTAGCTACTCCGGAAGTGTCCTAAATCTATCTATTTCTAAACTGTAACATTGCTATTGACTTTTACGCATTACGCGTGAGTGTTTCCACTCTGCACACGAATCCCGTGGGCCTCCCACTTCCTAACTAACGCTAGTGTAGTGTAGCCCCAGCGATTCCCTAGGCCTAGGCCTATTCTATTTCCGTGACAGTGGTTCTTATACCACTTATTTAGTATATGGTTTGCGTGGCCCCTAGGGCCTAACTGTATTACTTACCTGTGTGACTTACTGTATGCATTAATAAGACTGTGTTGTACTTACCTCTAAACTCATAAAGAGTGCTGAGGGTTTGCTTAGAATAAATACACTTTATTTTATATATATATCTGTTGTGGTGTCCTTTCATTTGGTATTCAAGGGATTATATATGGTATCACAGCTGGCTTCACATGCCATTCAGAGTTTAGCCTAAGACTGCTCTTGTCCATGCTACCACTAGGATAGCTGGTCTATAAGGTTGACTTTACAACCAATCACCATAAGGGTATTTGGACTGATATAAGGTGTACACTATAACTAGTGACATCATACATCAGGCCAACTTCTCACATTGGTGAGCAGCGGTTGGGATCTGAGCTTACTGTTGTAATACCATTGTAATCTTGAGATACTAAATTGAAAGATCACACAGATATTGTCTAGGTACATATAACATAGATTATTATACTTAAGTCCTACTGGACTTTGTAGTTGTAGGTTGAAGGGAATAACACACCCTGACTACAACTACTAGAAAGGTTTAGTAGATACAACTAGTGTAGGTAGGTGCACACACCACACCCTCACTAGATCATGCCTCTGGGAGGAGATCAAGTAGATGCTCTCTCAGGAGGGGCAGGTCTGCAGAAGACCCCCTCTAGGTATGATACCTTAACATTCCAGGAGATGAGACAATTGTGTACCTCCAGAGGAATAAAACAGGGTGCAAACCCTACCCTCCTTCAGTTAAGACAACTCCTAGAGGAGTATGATGCTCAGAGGGCATCACAGGAAGGTGCCCTAGGCACAGAGGAGGGTCTACCCACCACAGAGGAGTCAGATGGGGCTTCAGATGGGGAGGTAGTCAGCCAGAGCCAAGTAAGGAGACTTAGCCAGGCTAACTTAAGTTTACATGGGAGTTTGCATGGGGTCCCCCCATACAGACCCACAAGTAGACATTCACAGAGAAACAGGAAGGACAGATCCCCTTCAGGGGAATCCATCCACTCCCATGTCTCTAACATCTCTAATGCTTCCTCTCACAGGGGAATGACTTCACCTGAGAGAAAGGAGCATGCAGCCAGAATGAGGGAGGCTAATCTGAGGATTCAGAGGGAAGAACTTGCCCTTGCCAAAGAAAAGCTTGCTCTGGCTAGAGAACAAAAGTTAAGTGGGTTAGAACCCACTGGTGGCAGCAACATTCCTAGAGATAGAGACAGGCACTATGATAATAGAAACCTGAGCAAGATTGTCCCTCCCTACAAGTGTGGGGATGACATCCACAAATGGATAACTGCTTTGGAGAGAGCTTGCAAAGTACAGCAGGTACCCCAAAGTCAGTGGGCAGCTATCTTGTGGCTCTCCTTCTCTGAGAAAGGAAGAGACAAGCTCCTCACAGTTAGTGATGAGGATGCAGATAATTACACTGTCCTGAAGAGTGCTCTGATTGATGGGTTTGGCCTAACCACTGAACAATACAGGTTGTTGTTCAGGGATACCCAGAAGACACAGACTCAGGACTGGACTGACTTTGTAGATTGTGCCACTAAGGCTCTGGAAGGCTGGCTATTGGGAAGTAAGGTTAAGGACTATACAGGATTGTATAATTTGATCATGAGAGAACAAATACTTAACAACTGTCAAAACCAGCTATTGCATCAACACCTGATTGATTCTGATCTGACTTCTCCCCAAGAATTGGGAAAGAAGGCAGATAGATGGGTCAGGACTAGAGTTAAGCAGAAAAACCAGAACCAGGGCGGTGATCAGAAAAAGGCAGACCAGAAGGGTAATGAGCAGAAACAAAAAGACCAGAAGTCTTCACCAGGCCCCCAAAAGGCTCAGGGGGAGGGTGGTTCCAAAAAGGATAAGAAGAAAGAAGGCCAAAAGAAACCATGGTGCAACTATTGTAAGTCTACCTCACATTGGTTTAGTGAGTGCACCAAAAAGGATAAGCCCCCAGCCACCATTGCCCCTAAGGCAACTGTACCCCCTAGTTCAGCTGTAAGTGGTGGTTCCCAGCAAAAGGGTGTAGTAGGGTTAACCCTGGGAACTGAGGAGGATTCTGGCCTAGTCAGAGTACCTACTCAGGCTGTCCTGATCTGTGATGGGGACTTAGCTTTGTCCTCTACTGTAGGCCCCAGTAACCTGGGCAAGTACAGACAGACACCTTTTATCAACCAAAGAATGGCTCAGGCCTACAGGGACACTGGGGCTAGTGTCACAATGGTGACACCTGCTTTTGTGGACCCTGGACAGATCATACTAGGTGAGAATTACCTAGTGACCAACGCTAGCAATGCCACTACCTCCCATAGTGTGGCTATTGTTAACTTCTCCTGGGGAGGGGTAACTGGCCTCAAGAAAGTTGTTGTTAGTTCAGACCTTCCTGTAGAGTGTTTACTGGGCAATGATCTTGAAACTTCAGTTTGGTCTGAAGTGGAGTATAGGACCCATGCAGAAATGCTGGGGATAGATGCACATGTCCTTGCTGTGACCAGGTCACAGGCCAAAAAGTGCAACACTGAACAAGTGCTGGATCCTGAAACTATGGACCAGTCACAATCCAAGAGAAAGAGCAGTGGGGTTAAGGCTGTGCCTTCCCCCCTGCCTCAGGTGGTGGATCAGCCCTCCCAGGAGGATGATTCTGAGAGCCCTGAAGGAACTGTCCTAGAAGAACTTGAACCTGATCAGGTTGAGTTTCTTGGGACAGGGGGACCTTCAAGGGCAGATCTGAGGCAGGCTCAATTAGACTGCCCCTCTCTTGAACCCCTCAGACAGCTGGCTGCTGCTGAGGCTGCAGGGAATGCTCAAGGTACCCATAGAGTGTATTGGGATGAAGGGCTACTGTACTCAGAGGCTAGAGACCCCAAGCCTGGTGCATCCAGGAGGTTGGTCATACCACTGAAGTTCAGAGGCTTCCTTCTAACCTTGGCCCATGATATTCCCCTTGCAGGACATTTAGGCCAGAACAAGACTTGGGACAGGCTTGTCCCTCACTTTCACTGGCCCCATATGTCAGAAGATACTAAGGAGTTTTGTCGCTCCTGTGTCACCTGCCAAGCCAGTGGCAAATCAGGTGGCACCACAAAGGCCCCCCTCATACCACTACCTGTGGTGGGGGTCCCCTTTGAAAGAGTGGGCATAGATATTGTAGGACCAATGGACCCACAAACAGCATCTGGGCACAGATTCATACTGGTGATAGTGGACCATGCCACCAGGTACCCAGAAGCAATTCCAAAAGCGCCAAATTCCGAGCCTGCCTACCTGCTGGGTGAGCTGCCTGTGGACCCGCCACTGTTCCGCTGCTGCCGCTGGTCTTGGTCCGTCTCCCGCTGTGTGTCTCTTCCGCCGCCGCTACATCTCCACGCGGCCGAGAGCGGGGAGAGACTACAGCCCCCAGGCTCCCTTGCGGCCGGTGACGCCGCCAACGCGACCGGAGGCCACAAAAACATCGCGGCTTCCTCCGCGTCGCGGGACGCGCGCGGGCGACGCCGGGCTGAGCCCGGGCAGAGGGCGGGCCGTCTGTGGCCGTCAGAGGCAGGAGGAGGCTGGGCTGGGCCACGTCCCTTGTTCCTGCTAGACCTGTGAGTACATATTCCGGCTTCGTACCCACTAAACTATGTCTACCCGTTCTGGTAAACTGTTAAGGAATGAAGGCGTAAGGGGGCCAAATACAGCAAGCCCCATTATTGGATCTATGGACCGCTTCATTACCAGGGTGGCGGCGGTGATTGATAAGGAGATTGCAATGTCTGAGCGGCGTTTATCTGAGGTCTACCTCCCTTCGAGACGTTCATCCCTGGGGGGCGATGCTCAATCATCACTCATAACTGCAAGTACCCAGTCCCTGGACGATATTGCGCCTAGTGTTTTTGGTACTTCCTTAAACCCATCCCAGTTGGTTGACATTGAACAAAATATAGGAAGGCTAGAAAGTTTGGCTGCTCTTTTTCCAATAGTCACCATGGAGCCAGATGGTCTTGGTAAACAGATTGCATCATCATCCATCAATGTCCCAAGTGAATCCACTACTGTTGTGGATCCTTTATTTTCGTCCACCTCGCTCTTGGGATTATCAGTAGGGGAGATAGATAGGTCCCCCAATAATTCCCAAACAACCATCAATAGTCAGCAGAATAGGCCCTTAAGCAAAAAGGTTCGTAAACGTAAAAGGGGCTGCCCAGTTAGACAGGCCGCGCTTTATCAAAATTCAAGAAAGCCTTTTGGAGTGGGTATGAGAACTTCAAGGGCCAAAGCTGTAGTGAATAAACTGGCCATACCCGGGGATGTTGTAAACTCTCCTGAGGAGCCACACTCTGGCCCAAATAGCGCGAAACTTTTAAAGTTTACGGACTTAGCAACGGTAGGAAATATTCTTGAGAAGGTTTATAGACTCTTGAATCCGTTGCTAACTCAAGTCAAAGGCCTTGGGGATAGGATCGACAAACTCGAGCAATCAACCCTTGACGGCTTTCACTCACTTAAAGTAGCAGTTAAACAAACAAGTAGAGTGACCGAAGCTAAGAACCTGGTCGCAACCGGAAACGTGCCTTCATCTCAGGGAGCCTCTAAGTATCCACTATGTTGTGAGAAGGGAGCTTCTAATAGCCCATCTACTACAGCTTCCACATCCATTCCAAGTCCCAAAGCAGGACTTTTGCAAAAGGGTCCTCAAACCCAGATAGTGCCCGATAACAATAAACCTAAGTCTCCCCGACAGAAGCAACCACAGGTAGTGAGTCGTATAATGGAAATTCCTAAAAAACAAGGGGCTTGCACCAACTCTAGCAGGTTAGCCTTAGAGAAATCCCTTAGGTCCGTCCCCCATCCTATCACCAGATCGACCCTTTCACCTGCCCCTAGCAAACAAGTGAGTCAAATTCCCCCAGTAAATCTTCCACCAGACTGTCAACCCTTTGCGGCAGTCATGGTTAATGTGCCTCCTTTAAAAGACGGCCAGTGGGAAAATCATCAATCACTTAAGAATAAGTGTATCCACTGGCTAAAGGCAAATAAGCCAATCCCGCTAGGTGTGGACGGCATTATACTGAGTGTTCGTAGAGTGGACTGGGTTGGACATGGAGAAAAAACACAGGAGGGGGACTGTATAATTGTAAATTTCCAAGATCCAAGAGTGGTACCATCAATTTGTACCCCTGTTCCTAATATGGGGGTCCCGGGGGTTAAAGTGGTAGACCTTTCCTTCTTTTACCCCAGGCAAATCATTGACTCGACCGGTCGAGGCTTAAGTCCCCCTGTTCTTGATCAGAATAGGAATGGGATTTTAGGGGACTCCAGGGAGAAACATTTGTGTTCAGCGGGACCCATTTGACTGGAAGTTGGGCAGAGAGTAGATTCAGTGGAAATATTATCACTTAGCAAAAGTAAGCCTGCAAGTGGGATAGGTGACCTTATACCCACCTTGCAAGACCCTTGCTGTCCTCACGTTTTCCCGAGGAGCTCTACAGGCGGGGACATTCCGGTGCCCTGCAGCACTCCGGCTGTGACGGACCTTGTTTTTAAGGTTTTCAGCTGGAATGTCGCGGGGATTGCAGGAAAGCTGCCCCTGGCTGACTTTACTACGCAGGTTGACGAGCACTCTCTGTGCCTCTTTCAAGAGACATGGAGTTGTGTGCCGGTCCACAGGGTGGGTTTTTCCTCCTATTTCTCCGCTGCGCATGTCTCAACTTCAGGGAGGGGGCGCCCAGCCGGTGGCCTCCTTATCTGGGTTGCGGCATCTCTCGATTGCAGAATTATGGATTTCCCCACAGGTTCTCCTGACATTCAAAACATAACTTTAATAGACCGAAGGGGGAGAGTTGTTTTAAACGTTTATAATGTTTATGCCCGGGGAACCGTGGGCAGGAGAAAGTCTCCTATAATATCATTACTCGAGACTTTGTTAAACAACACCCCACATAAGTCTTGTACACTGGTTGCAGGTGATATGAACTGTACGTTCGAGCCTTTGGGTTCGGACGTCTCCCTCGACCAAGAAGAGGAGGACACTAGGTGGGGGATTCCGGCTCTGGAAATCCCACCGATCAAGAGGTGGTCAGAAGTGGCGCTTCAGTTATACTCCCTGAGCCTTGAATTCAATCTAAGGGCTGTTAATGGGAGGACACCCTCGGATAGGCTGGGTGCTCACACGTATAATAGGCCCGGACATACCTCTAGGTTAGATTATCTTTTAGTAGACGTGTGTCTTTGGCCCTATGTAAGGGACATGCAGGTGGTCCCCTCGGTTGAAAGCGACCATAACCTGCTTTCTTTAAGTATGGTTCAGTGGTGGCGTCACTCAAGTAAGGTTCCTATAAACCAAGTAGCAGCACCACCTGAGGTATCGGAAGTCTCCCCTTGTGGCAGGCGAATTAAATGGGCCAAACTGGTTTTATCAGAGGGGAAGGTAGAAGAAATAAAATCTCTCCTAAACCATACAGTACTAAACCTTGGAACATCGTCGGAAGGTGTGGGTAGAGTGAGTGGGCTCTTTGTCTCCCTGACTGATGCCTTGACTAATGTCTTTACCCTTCATCATAATAAATTGGGTAATAAACTCTCTAAAAAAACCCCTGAGGGTTGGTATTCCCAACCATGTAGGGTTCTTAAGGCTAGTTAGTTGAGGCGATTAAAGCTAAGTCCCGTCTTGAGATACAGGAAGCAAGGAGGGCCTACAATAACTCTCTTAAACTAGCCAGGAGGGAGTGGGAAGATAAATATTGGGATGATCTGCTCCAGGCCAGCAAAAGTAGAGACCCTAGGGCATTTTGGAAACTTATAAGTGCACGGAAAAACCCCGATGCACTTATGAGACCCTGTAACATCTCGCCACAAAGCTGGGTAAAGCACTTTGGGTCTTTATACCTCCCTCCAGAAGGGGATTGTAATGCGGGGATGGCTCTTACGCATATAATTGAACCTCATGCCTACGACCTCTTTACTCCGCTAGAACTTGAGGGGGTTATAGGGTGGGTAGCCCCACGCAAGGCTGCGGGTCCCGATGGCCTCCTGGGAGACCTTATGAGGGCATACCCAGCTGAATGGGCACGGGTCATAGCAGCGCTACTTAATGACATCATGATGGGAGGGGCAGTACCTGAATCCTGGAAAGGGGCGGTGGTGGTCCCAGTTTATAAAAAAGGGTGCAGGGAAGCTCCAGGTAATTACCGACCCATAAGTCTGATCGACTCCACCCAAAAGATAGCAGGTAAAGCTATCCTCGGAAGGATCCTCCATTGGGTGGAGGAGAATAAAATTCTTTCAGACTTTCAGGCAGGTTTTCGGGTCGGAATGGGGACAATTGAGCAGGTGTTTAGGCTGATATTACTGGGGTGGAAGGTGGTGGAACTGGGCAAGGGCAGCCTTTATTTGGCCTTTATAGACCTGAAGACTGCCTTTGACCTAGTCCCCCGAGAGGATCTTTGGAGGGTACTTCTCGAGCTGGGCTTACCCCCTTACATCTTGTCACTTCTTATCAACCTTCACGCCCATACCTTTGGCCAGGTCCGCTGGGGTAAAAACGGTGAACTTACTGAGAAGATTCCAGTCTCCAGGGGCGTAAGGCAGGGCTGCGTTTTGGCTCCAACCCTATTTTCACTTTATGTGAATGGGGTGGTAAAACATCTCCAGCAAGAACCAGCCGACGCCCCCTGTCTCGGTGGAGTCCGGATCCCCACCCTGCTATTTGCGGACGACACGCTCCTGATTTCGAAGACCCCTCAAGGTCTCCAGAAATTACTAACACGATTTCAGGAGTTCTGTGATACAAGAGGATTAACAATAAACGTGGATAAAACAAAATATCTAGTCCTAAATCCTCCTAAGAAACTGGGCCGCCCCCCGACTCTAAATTCGACCCCCCTAGAGAAAGTAGCCGAATTTGACTACCTGGGTATCCGGATTACGGATAGGATGTCCTGGGCTAGTCATATTGATAAAATGGTCCTCAGCCATAGGAGAGTGGGAGGTGCCCTTATGAGGGAGTTCAGGGCCTCCCCAAGAAGATCACTCACCCCAGTAGTTGACATTTACAAGGCTAAAGTAGTGTCATCAGCCTTGTATGGGGCAGAACTGTGGGGCCATTGCTGTTTGAAAGATCTAGAGACAGCGGAGAGTAAGTTATTGAAATCTCTTATCTCCGTTCCCCTGAGTACTCCATCCGTACCTGTCCGGTTGGACATGGGCTGCAAAAATATTAAAGACCAGGCCCAGCTTCGCCCGCTTTTGTTATGGACAAGAATCTGGAGGGGTGAAGAATTGAAATCTTATGCTGATGCCTTGGGAGAAATTATGAGTCTGGGGGGCTGGGCCAAAATAAAGTGGCTTAGAGATACCAAAAAGCTTTTGGAGAATGTCGGTCTAGGAGGCTGCTGGTCATCACGTTCAGCCCCTACAAAAGAAGTTGTCAAGGCGCATTATTGGAACTGGTGTGCGGAGCGGCTAAATACAACCTCCAACCACTGCAAGTCGACTGTCGCCTTTTTGCAAATTAAAGACACTGTGGCTTTTGAACCCTACCTGGACTTGATAACTCTCCCTTGTGACCGAGCCCTTTATTTCAAATTCAGAGTTGGATGCCTCCCCCTAGGTGCATTGGTATCGAGTTGGTCACCTGTGCCCCGCATTTCTCCCAATTGTGCATGTTGCCCTAGCAAGGTTGAGACTATTGTACACGTTTTATTTGCTTGCCCGGATTATGCAAGGCCCAGGGGTCTCTGGTTGAAACCCCTCTGTCGCAATATGGGCACACGTAGTCACCTTGAGGCCCTGCGCATTTTAACGACGGACACTTCCCCCCTTTTTGTGTGTGGAATTGCGAAATTTTTAAAGTGGTCCTGGCTTATTCGCTGCAAGAGATTGTCAGTAGCTGTTTAATTCTTTTTTAGATAAATTATTATGGGAAATTTATGCCCTTTTTTATATTCTTATGTACTTCATACTGGCTTCTTGTGACTGTGATTTTTATGTGTCTATTGTATTTTTTATGTGCTTACAAGATATCTTGCATATCGAATAAAAGCTTATGACTGACTGACTGCAATTCCCCTGAGGACCACAACAGCTCCTGTTGTGGCAAGGGCCCTGCTTGGAGTATTCTCCAGAGTGGGCTTTCCAAAGGAGGTCATTTCTGACAGAGGTGCCAACTTTATGTCAGGATACTTGACTGCAATGTGGAAGGAGTGTGGGGTTAACTATAAGTTCACCACACCCTATCACCCACAGTGCAATGGGCTTGTTGAGAGATTCAACAAGACCCTAAAGGGAATGATAAAAGGATTACCAGACAAGCTTAGGCGAAGATGGGACATCCTTTTACCCTGCCTTCTGTTTGCTTACAGAGAGGTCCCACAAAAGGGGGTTGGCTACAGCCCTTTTGAGCTTTTGTTTGGGCATCCTGTAAGAGGACCCCTGTGTTTGGTGAAGGAAGGATGGGAGAGACCTCTCAGACAACCCAAACTAGACATAGTGGATTATGTACTTGGTCTCCGCTCCAGGATGGCAGAGTATATGAAGAAGGCTTCTAAAAACCTTGAGGCAAGCCAGGAACTCCAAAAAGCTTGGCATGACCAAAAGGCTGTACTGACTGTTTACCAGCCAGGGCAGAAAGTATGGGTGTTGGAGCCAGTGGCCCCAGCAGCACTCCAAGACAAATGGTCTGGACCCCACACTATTGTTGAGAAAAAGGGAGAAGTCACCTACTTGGTGGACCTTGGGACTCCCAGAAGCCCCCACAGGGTGCTTCATGTCAACAGATTGAAGGCATATGTTGACAGGGCAGACATGGGGCTACTCATGGCTACAGATGAGGGGCAGGAGGAAGAGAGTGACCCTCTCCCAGACCTGTTGACTCAGAACCCTGATGATGGCTCAGTTGATGGTGTGGTCTTTTCTGACAGCCTCACTGTCCATCAGCAACAGGACTGCAGACAAGTTCTGCAGGCCTACAGACATATGTTCTCTCTGACCCCAAGTCAGACAAACTGGTGCACCCATGAGGTGGACACTGGTGACAGTCTGCCTGTGAAGAGTAAAATCTACAGGCAACCTGACCATGTCAGGGACTGCATAAAAGTTGAGGTACAAAAGATGTTGGAGCTGGGAGTCATTGAACCTTCAGAGAGCCCTTGGGCTAGTCCTGTAGTCCTTGTGCCAAAACCTCACACCCAAGATGGTAAGAGAGAGATGAGGTTTTGCGTGGACTACAGAGGTCTCAATGCTGTCACTAGGACAGATGCCCACCCAATACCTAGGGCAGATGAGCTCATTGACAGACTGGCAGCTGCTAAGTTTTTGAGCACATTTGACCTAACAGCAGGCTACTGGCAAATCAGACTAGCTGAGAGTGCAAAGGCCAAAACTGCTTTCTCGACCCCAGGAGGACATTATCAATTTGTGGTAATGCCCTTTGGTCTGAAGAATGCACCTGCCACTTTCCAAAGGCTGGTGAATCAAGTCCTTACTGGGTTGGATGATTATTGTGCAGCTTATCTTGATGATATTGCTGTCTTTAGCTCCACCTGGGAGGATCACCTGGTCCACCTGAGGAATGTTTTAGAGGCCCTGCAAAAGGCAGGCCTCACTATCAAGGCCACTAAGTGCCAGATAGGGCAGAGCAAGGTTGTATACCTGGGCCACCTAGTTGGTGGGGGTCAGGTTCAACCACTGGAGAGCAAGATCCAGACCATAAAGGACTGGGCTCCTCCAACTACCCAGACTCAGGTCAGAGCTTTCTTGGGCCTGTCTGGGTACTACAGAAAGTTTGTTAAGAACTATGGGTCCATAGTGACACCACTTAATGACTTGACCTCCAAGAAGATGCCAAAGAAAGTTCAGTGGACAGCAAGCTGTCAAAAAGCATTTGATGACCTGAAGCAGGCCATGTGCAGTGCACCTATTCTGAAAAGTCCAGACTACTCCAAAGAGTTCATTGTCCAGACAGATGCTTCTGAGTTAGGTGTGGGAGCTGTTCTTTCACAACTGAATGTAGATGGTCAAGACCAGCCCATTGCTTTTATAAGTAGAAGGCTGACCCCTAGAGAGAAACGTTGGTCAGCTATTGAGAGGGAGGCCTTTGCTGTGGTTTGGGCCCTGAAGAAGCTGAGGCCATACTTGTTTGGCACTCACTTCAAGATTCAGACAGACCATAAGCCCCTCTTGTGGCTAAATCAGATGAAGGGTGAAAATCCCAAACTTCTTAGGTGGTCCATTTCCCTACAGGGGATGGACTTCACAGTGGAACATAGACCTGGGACTGACCATGCCAATGCAGATGGACTCTCCAGATATTTCCACTTAGAACATGAAGACTCAACTGGTCAAGGTTAGTTTAATGTCCCTAAGTTTGGGGGGGGGGGGTTGTGTAGGAGAGTAGGGTCTGCTTTCTATGTTCACCCCCACTTTTTGCTTTTGCTTTACTGGTTTTCGACTTAGATGTGGCTGTGGGCCTGCTAATCAGACCCACAGCCCGGCTGTTCTCTCTCTAAATTACTACTATGTACTTTAGGTGCATAACCCATTTGGATAGGATCACCTTATTGGCCCCTGTACAGTGTACCCTAGGTACCCAGGGCATAGGTGTACCCTAGGCCTACCAGGGGCTGCAGCATGTATTGTGCCACCCCTGGCCTGGCCTTCCATTTTGACACAACTGGCTGATCACTCAGCTGGGGCAAGGTCGTGTAATCACCCCTTGCTTAGGTGTAGTATTCCTATACCTAACTTACATATAGACACATGTGTACCTATCAGTCACTCCTATGGCAGGCCTTGACAATCCTGGAGGCAGAGTGCTTGGTAACATGTGAGATGGTGCTCTAGCATGAGCTGAGCCTGTCTGCAGCTTTCGGAACCATGTCCTTATAGCTGTTCTATGATATAGCCTACCATATACTCTTAAAGTGCCTTATAATCTTAGACGGTTATGGTAACTATGGTTTGGCTTTATCAAAACATGTCGTGTAAGGTGTCTAACACTCGGGAATAATACCCCCATGCCATTTCTGGACATGAGAATATTATTCCCCCCTTCTAGAGGGAAAGACATGTTAAAATCATACTTCAACTGTTAGCCTCTGACCAAAGCCTCAGCATCACAAAATGGATGCTGCTGCCACGACACAAGTCTGACCTCCTGCAGCTGGGAGTGATCCCAGCCAGGGAGGCCTGGACAATAGGTTTCCTGCTTGGGGAGGTGCTAGCACCTCCCCAGACAGCCTTTAGTGTATTGGGGCAGGGTGGGCTGAAAGGAATGAGACATGCCTGGGGCACACAAGGTGTTCCTTGCATAGTCCAGTTCAAACCGGCGCTGGGGCACTCCAGCCCCAGCTCTGGCGCGAAACTGGACAAAGGGAAGTGGGTGTAACCACCCCCTCCCAGGTCCCACCCATAAGGCGTGACCTAGCAGGTATCCCAGCCCCCCAGATTAGTATAAGAGTGGGAGTTGGGCCTCAAGACTTTAGATTATCCTGAACCTGCAAAACTGAACAGAAACTCTGGACCTTCGACATTCGACGAAAGAAGAAGACTGAAGAATCTCCCTTGTAGCCAAGGAGTGGCTACCCTGTGCAAACAGGCACCATCAAGAGACTACCCTTTGCTTTGTGAAACGTTCGACGAGGAACCGACTGCAGAGCCCGACCAGAGCCTTGATTTCCAGACTTCTCCGACCCTCATCCACATCTGCAGCAGAGCTGAGATCCGTGGAGGCGACGAGCGACGTGGGACCGGCTACCTGGGAAAAGTGGCTAGTAACTTACAGCGCAGCTTCTGAGGTACCCTCGAAGTTGTGCACCAGGGATTGAGAAGCCCCAACCCCAAGCACCATCTGCACCGAAGACCAGCCCCCCACACTCCACGAGTCCTGCGTGGGGCCCTTCAGCATTTTCCTGCTTGCCGCGTCTGTCCGGTTGCTTGCCCGCTGGCTAGTGGCCTTTGTGACGACGCTCCCTGAAATCTTCTGCGCTGGTTTGGCTCCTCCAGACTGGCTCCTGCTTCTCTGCAAAGAAGAAGCACCCCAGACCTTCCTGGTCTGCACCAGAAGCAAGTCCTTTGTTCTTCGTGGGTTCCGCTTGCCAAGGCTTGGTGAGTCCTAGTCCAACTTCGACGCCGCCGACAGCAAGAGCCTTCGTGGGACAGCTCGCCTCCTGGTCCTGGTCGTCCTCGACGCTTCCTGGTCCTCCTGGCTGCAGCGACAAGCTTCACCTTCACCTGCAACTCTTCACGACATCGCCTGGTTCCTTCCTGGTTCCACGTGGTCACTGGCTAGTGACCTTGACTCTGTCCCTTCTGCTTGCAGGTTCCTTCTCTTCTTGATCCCAGCCTTGGGATCCACCGGACACTCTTCACTGACTGCCTGTCAGCATCTTTCTTCAGGCATCCATAGGAGTCGACGACGAAAACGACGCATCTTCACCCCTATGCACCCGCAGCCTGTGGGCTAGGTAACTTGGGTACTCCGGTGCTCATCAGGATAGTGACTATCCTAGTGTCTAGTTTTCAAGTCTCAACTTCCTAGCTACTCCGGAAGTGTCCTAAATCTATCTATTTCTAAACTGTAACATTGCTATTGACTTTTACGCATTACGCGTGAGTGTTTCCACTCTGCACACGAATCCCGTGGGCCTCCCACTTCCTAACTAACGCTAGTGTAGTGTAGCCCCAGCGATTCCCTAGGCCTAGGCCTATTCTATTTCCGTGACAGTGGTTCTTATACCACTTATTTAGTATATGGTTTGCGTGGCCCCTAGGGCCTAACTGTATTACTTACCTGTGTGACTTACTGTATGCATTAATAAGACTGTGTTGTACTTACCTCTAAACTCATAAAGAGTGCTGAGGGTTTGCTTAGAATAAATACACTTTATTTTATATATATATCTGTTGTGGTGTCCTTTCATTTGGTATTCAAGGGATTATATATGGTATCACAGCTGGCTTCACATGCCATTCAGAGTTTAGCCTAAGACTGCTCTTGTCCATGCTACCACTAGGATAGCTGGTCTATAAGGTTGACTTTACAACCAATCACCATAAGGGTATTTGGACTGATATAAGGTGTACACTATAACTAGTGACATCATACATCAGGCCAACTTCTCACAGCCGATCTTAGCGATTTACACTTCACATCCTGAGATAGACACACTACCAGTAGGGGAAGTGCGTACACTTTACAAAGAAATAGCAAGGCTATAAAGACATATTGTCCAGTTCGTCATGTGGAACACTCACAGTACAACCTTCCAGAGCTGCTCCACAGGGTACAGTTCAGACCCAACACACACCAATAATTAGTCGACAGACACTAAAAGCAATAATGGGGACGTTCCCATCAAAGAGGGATCAAGTACCATTCTGGATTGCTTCAAAAAAAAAAAACAGTGGGATACAGCATTTCCCCATACAGGTCTGCAGGAAAAATACAGACTGTAAAAAATGTGCTTGCCAATGGAAATGGTTCCCTCACTTGAGGATTGTACGACATGGGTGTAGGGAGCTGGCTCTGTATATACTATACCAAAGTGAGGTATAGTGTGCACAGAGTCCAGTGGAACCCCAAAGGTAGGCAGAGGTAAAATTAAATAGAACCTTACTCTCTATTTGTGGTACTGTGGTCGAGCAGTAAGGCAGTATCAGAGGACAGTGTTAAGCATTTGTTGTACACACTCAGTCAGCAAATGAATTCACACACTCAAAGACTGAACTTCAGACCAATTGTTCTTGTATAAAAATATTCTTTTACTTATTCTATTTCTAGAACCAAGCAAGCCTGGCACAGGTATGCAATAAATACTTTACAGTAGTAAATGCTGATTGTAATACAGTTCAATTGCAATTGTAAATGTACTATGGTTTGACTTACAGTATTGTTTCAGAAAAATGCAATCACTTGTAAATACAGTACATAGACTTGAATGGGATTTTCAATAAAATAGCAGGAAAGTTACTTTTGGATTACTTTTATTACTCAGTGCTGTATGCCTAGATGCAGCACTGGGACATTTCCTGTAAACAGGTGAGTAAATGCATTTTTGTTAAATCGTACCATTTTAAAGAATTTCTTTAGGTTTCAAAACACCACACAAACACATTTTCAGGAAAAAATGTCAATGTTATCATATGGAGGAAAATATGGTTATTGTTTTTTAGGTAAGTATTCGGTAGTGGGAGTTGAGTTTCTGGGGGTAGACTCAGGGGTCCCCCAGGGTCAGTGATGCACTTTTGGTACACCCTCAGCAGCACTAGGGCGGCCGGGTGCAGAGTGTTGAGGCTCAATGTTATCCAATGGGGGATAGAGGGCCTCCGGTTGGTGGCTGCTGGCAAGCAGGCCACTGAGTTGTGGGAGCAAAGCTCCTGTACTTTAGCTCAGGGCAAATGGGAAAACAAATTAGCACCAAAGGTGCACCCTCAGCGGCACAAGGGCGGCCGGGTGCAGGGTGCTGATTCGAGGTCGGATGCCCTGTTGTTTCCAATGGAGAACCTCCGGTTTGGAAAAGCACTGCAGGCAGGGAGACGAAGGACTTCCGGTTGCGACCACCACTTCGAGAGGTAAGTTGGGAAGTTAGGGGTTGGTTAGGCACCGTCAGTTTGGGCACACAAGGCCATGGGACGTTGCGTGCAGGGGTGCCTTTTGGGGTCTTCTTACCAGCTCCTGGTCGCGGTTTGGGGGGTCTTCTGGATTTAGGCTGGAGGCTTGAGGCAGGTCAGGGGTCACTGGATCTCGGTTCAGGATCGCTGGGGTGACCTCCTCGTGGTGTTTGCCCACTCGAGCTCGGGCCGTGGATGGTGGTTGCAGAGTGGGGCAGATCCTCAGTCTCCGTCGGCTGCCAGAGAATGCAGTTAAACAAATCCGGTGTTCACGGGAGAAGCAGTCTTTGGAAGTGAAGGCAGTCAGGTCCTCCGGGGATTTTGAGGTTGCTGGCTGCAGGAAACACCAGGATGTCACAGGAGCAGGTTCGAGGAGGAGACAGGCCGGTAGGGCTGGGGCCAAATTAGTGGGCGTCTTCCTCTTGTTAGCTGCTGCACAGCTGCTCGGTCCTTCTTCTTGTTTCTTGTCTGGATCTGATGAAGTAAGGTTCAGGGGTGCCCCTAAATACTAGGTTTAGGGGTGTTACAGGTAGGTAAAAGGCAGGGACCAATGTGTCCCTTCCCTGGGGTGGGTACACCCCCTATTATGCCACCCTCCAGTGGGAGGGGGGTATGTGCCTGTCCCTGGTTGGCTGAGTCCCCTCATCTTCAAGATGGCATGGACTGAGAGTTCTGCTTCACCTCGCCTCCCCCACCTGAGGGGTGGAGTTGGCAGACCTCTCTTCCTCACTTGTTTTTCCTGCTGGTTCTCCCACTCAAAGTGGGGGTCAGAACCAGTAGGGACCAGTTGTTGAAAGCAGCAATTGACCTGGGGAAGCTCACAAAGGCGACAAGCCTTTGAAGCTTCCCCTTCATGAACCCTGCCCATTGTGGGGGAGGAGGCTTGGCACCTCGTCCCAGGATGTGCATTGTTTAAGGCCCCAGAGAGCAGCAGGCTCTCGACCCAGGGGTCCAGAAACCTGTCTGGTGGTGGTGGCAGCTGAAAGCAGCCACTCAGCCTGGACACTAGTGGTGGGTTCGTTTTCAGGGGGCATCTCTAAGATGCCCTCTGGGTGCAATTTTCATTAAATCCCACACTGGCATCAGTGTGGGTTTAATGTGCTGAGAAGAAGTTTGATACCAAACTTCTCATGTTTTCAGTGTAGCCATTACGGTGCTGTGGAGTTCGTAAAGACACATTCCCAGCACCATATAATCTTAATGGCAGCACTGCACTTACAATGTCTAAGAATGGACTTGGACACTGTAGGAGTACAGGGCTCATGCACCTGCAACCTCACCAGTGGTATAGTGCACCCAGTAAGAGGGGTGACTGATCTATGCCAGGGCAGTGGTTTGTAGACATGGCACACTGGGATGTGTGCCATGTCGACTATTCACTTTGTTCTGCACCAAAACACACAGCCTGCAAAGGCAGTGTGTTAGTGTCAGGGTACAGGACCTCTAAGGGTGGCAGATTAAGTGCTGCAGCCCTCAGAGGACTTCTCTGGCCACAGTGCCCTGGGTACCTGTGGTACCATTTACCAGGGGCTGACCTGTGGCCAGAGGTGCCAATTGCATTTAGGCTTCAATGCAGTTTTAAGGAAAGAACATAGGCCCTGGGTACCTGATTAGCAGGAGTCCAAGGCACACTCAAAGTACATTAGCAATCCAGCAAAAAGTGGGGGTAACCATGCAGAAAGAGGGCACTTTCTCAAAATGGAGAATAATCTTCACAGCAGTATACATTAGAATACACAGTACCCCAACCATATCAGTTATTACTGAAGTATTAACACATACAGAATGAGTATGGGGCAGGACCTGCCCTGGACTTGGGGATGAAACTGATGGGCAATTTTGACCAAGTCTTAGCAATTATGCTGAGTGTTGGAGGGAGGACCACCGGGGAGTCGATGAGACTACTCCGGGGCACCTTCCTACCGCAAAGTTATAGCCGAGCGCCGCTGAGAAGCCCCCTCGGGGAGGTCTTTCTCCTATGATCGTACTAGGCCCAGTAATACCACCACACAGGATTCAATATCAGTTGCTTGACTTGGTTCTTTATCAGCAGTAGTACGTTCAATATTTACAGTGGGATCGAGGGATCCAGTAAGAGTCTCAATGGCTTTCAGAGGGATAGGGTAGCGGGACAGTCTTAGTACCAACCAGGTACGGGAGGGCTCTGCGCCAGGCCTTGAGTGCTGGTCTCAGAGCGGCTCGGATGTGGGGAGCCGCGACGGCGTCTGCAGGGCTCGGGTGGTAGTTCCGCTTCGGTTGAGCCGCGACACAGTCAGCAGGGCTCCGGTGGTAGGTCCGCTTCGGTCGAGCCGCGATGAGGTCAGCTGGGCTCTGATGGTAAGGTTCAACAAGGTCGGGCTGCGACAGCGTCAGCAGGGCCCCAAAGGTTCATGTAGGTCTTTAGCACGGTGGAGCCGCGACGTCGTCAGCAGGGCTCAAAGTGTGGGTTCAGGATGAGTCTTCTTCCGGAGGGTCAGCCGCGATCCGATCAGCAGGGCTCTTGACTCCAGGATACAACTATTGTCCTGTTGTCGGGTCGCCCCAGATATAGGACTGGAGCCCTTTGATGTCCGGACCCTTGTGCCCGGAGGGGGCGGAGAGGCCGGGTAGGGAGCGGCCAGACGCCCAGCAGGAGAGGCGCCAGGCCCCAGAGAGCTGTGGGGCGATCGCACCTAGGTGTGGAAGGACGGTTGGGGGTCCCATCGATACTGCCCGCCGCCGGGGTGGGAAGGGTTCACGTGGTATGCCCCGGGCCAGGGGTTGGCGCCTTGATGTCGGGCCTCGCTGGGACAGAGGCCGGGTGAAGCGGGGTCACGCAGGAGGTCACGTGGAGTGACGTATAATCCAAAATCGAGGAGCCCCGAGGTGCATGGGACCTCGTGCGGCTTAGCGAGGGGGAACAGGACCACGCCACGAGGCCGGCTCCCACACGCGTCCCCCCCAGCTGAAGGCAGGGAGAGTCACCCATCTCCTTGGGGGTTCTCCTCGCCGAGGCGGAAGAATCTGGACAGGCCGTCAGCGTTGGCGTGGTCGTTGCCGGGCCGGTGTTCCACAGTGAAGTCCATCCCTTGCAGCGAGATGGACCATCGCAACAACTTGGGGTTCTCGCCCCGCATTTGCATGAGCCACCGCAAGGGCCGGTGGTCAGTTTGGACCCTGAAGTGGGTGCCGAAAAGGTAGGGCCGGAGCTTCTTGAGAGCCCATACCACGGCGAAGGCCTCCCGCTCGATGGTGCTCCACCTCTGTTCTCGCGGCAGCAGTCGGCGGCTGATAAAGGCTACAGGTCGGTCGAGGCCCTTGGCGTCCAGCTGGGAGAGGACCGCCCCGACCCCGTACTCCGAGCATCGGTCTGGACTACAAATTCCTTGCTGTAGTCAGGGGCCTATAGCACAGGGGCAGCGCACATGGCCGCCTTGAGGGCCTCAAAAGCAGTATGACAGCGGGGCATCCAGTGCACTGCCTTGGGCCGTTTCTTGGAAGTGAGCTCCGTAAGGGGGCCCACAATGCTGCCATAATCCTTGATGAATCGTCGGTAGTAGCCTGTGAGGCCTAGGAAGGCCCGGACAGCGGTTTGGGTTGCGGGGGGCTCCCATGCTTGGATGGCGTCGACCTTTAACTGGAGGGGCGCCACCTGGCCACTCCCCACTTGGTGGCCCAGATAGGTCACAGATCCTTGACCGATCTGGCATTTACTGGCCTTAACGGTGAGTCCGGCTCTTTGGAGAGCGGCCAGGACTTCCCCGAGGTGTCCTAAGTGCGCGGCCCAGTGGTCGCTGAAGACGGCAATGTCGTCGAGGTAGGCCGCACTGAAGGCTTCTAGTCCGGCCAGGACCTTGTTCACTAGCCTCTGAAAAGTCGCTGGGGCGTTCTTCATACCGAAGGGCATTACCCGAAAGTGGTAGTGCCCATCGGGGGTGGAAAAGGCGGATCGTTCCTGGGCGCCGGGAGTGAGCTTGATCTGCCAGTACCCAGCGGTGATATCAAAGGTGCTTAGGTAGCGAGCGGCCCCTAAGCGATCGATCAGCTCGTCTGCTCGTGGCAAGGGGTGGGCATCAATCTTAGTGACTGCGTTCAGGCCCCGGTAGTCGACACAAAACCTGAGTTCCGGGGCAGTGCCGGGGGCGGCGGCCTTCGGCACCAAGACCACCGGGCTGGCCCACGGGCTGTCGGACGGCTCGATGACTCCGAGGGCGAGCATCTTGGCGACCTCGGTCTGTATGCAGGCTCGGACTCGGTCAGGTACTCTGTAAGCGCGGTGTCGCACAGGGGGGCTGTCCCCAGTATCCACGTCGTGGACGCACCAGGGGGTCACCCCGGGCGTGAGAGAGAAGAGGGCAGCGAAGGGTTGCAGCAGCTTCTGGCAGTCATGGCGCTGTTCTGGTGTCAGGGTGGCGGAGAGGCGGACGCCCTCCAAGGAGCCGTCTTAGCCCGAGGATCCCAGGAGGTCTGGTAGGGGCTCGGAGTCACTTTCGCCCCCATCGTCGGTAGCCAGCAGCAGGCTTAGTTCAGTTCGGGCAAAGTGGGGCTTGAGCCGGTTGGCGTGCAGGACCCGGAGGGGGTTCCTCGGGGACTCCATGTCGACTAGGTACGTGACGGGGCTCTTCCTCTCAACTACCTTGAAGGGCCCGGTCCACTTGTCCTGCAGGGCGCAGGGGTCCACGGGTGACATGACCCAGACTTGCTGGCCCGGCTCGAACTCGATGGTTGAGGCATTTTCGTCATACCAGCGTTTCATGTCTTCTTGGCTGGCTTCGAGGTTGGCTTCTGCCAGGGCCCGGAACTTCCGAGTCTGGTTCCCCAGGGTCAGGAGGTACCGGTAGACGTCGGGAGGGGCATCTTGGACTTGCGCCTCCCAGCCCTCCTTGACCAGGCTGAGGGGCCCTCGGACGGGGTGCCTATACAATAGTTCGAAGGGGCTGAAGCCCAGGGATTTCTGTGGTACCTCCCGATAGGACAGGGCATAGGACATGCGGCAGGATTTGTTTGGGGGTCACCAGGTGGCAGCGGACAGCGGTCACACTGGCCCCAGTGTCCCGGAGGGCCTCGGCCCGTCGTCCATTGATGGTGACCCACTGTTGGTACTTCTGGGTGTTGCTTGGGATGGCAGCTCGGGGCACCATTTCTCGGGAGCCCAGCCATACAAGCGACATGGCAGCTGGTTCCCACTCGGGGGACCCGCCGTCGTGGTTTTCCTCCTCGTCTTCTCCCTCCCCCAGGGCTGCGGCAGCTATTTGCCGGGGAGGGGGCCCAGCGGTCCCGTTCCTTCGGTTCACGGGGCAGGCCGGGTCGCTCGCATAGTGGCCGGTCTGCTGGCAGCCGAAGCAGGTCACTGTCGGTCGTGGTCCAGGCCGTGCGATAGGAGTCCCCCTTCGGCCCAGGGTCGGGGACGTGTGGTTGGTGGCTTGGCCTCGTGGCGGGCTTCTGGGCGGCCCGGCCGGGAATTCTCGACTGCGGTGGGACCCCCCTCCTCCGCCTCGCTGGCGGGGAGGTCCCGTGGTACTCCGTTGATAGTCCTCCACGGGGTTCCGGGGGACCCGGGTGTTGACCCATCGGTCTGCTTCGGCGGTGAGCTTCCGGGGCTCGGTCAGTTTACTGTCCAGGAGGTGTTGCCTTAGTTCAACAAAGCAGTTGTTGGCGAGGTGCTCCCAGACAATGAGGTCGAACAGTTCATTGTAGGAGGTGACCTTGCTTTCTTTTATCCATCCTTCCAATGCTCGGCTGAAGAAGTCCACGTATTCGACCCACGTGGTACCGGGGAGCTTCTTGCAGTCCCGGAAGCGCTGCCGGTACATCTCGGCTGATAGTCCGTAGCGTGTGAGTAGGGCTTCTTTCATGTGGTCGTATGATGGCATCACCGCGTCGGGGAGTTGCAGCAGGGTATCCCGGCCCTCGCTGGGGAACCTCCCCCATAGGCCGGCACCCCAATCCTTCCGGGGTACCCGATGGGAGGTCATGGCTACTTCGTACGCTCGGAACCATTGCTGGATGTCGTCATTTTTATAGTACTCCTTGACAACATCCTTGGGGATGTGAACCTTTGGCTCGGTCAGTGGCAGAGCGTCCCGGGCTCCGGGGGTGCTGGTCTCCCCCGTTTTAGCTTTTAGTTCAAGTTCCTTGAGGCTCCTCTCGTGCTCGAGGGTTAGCCGCCTCTCCTCTAGTTCCCGATGCCGTTTCTTTTCCTCGATTTCCTCTTGCAGCCGTAGTTGCTCCAAGGCTATTTTCTTCTCCGCCAGTAGGAGCTCACCGTCCAGCCGGAGTCGGGCGAGGTCCATTTCGTGTGTCCGGACCCTCTCCCGTTCTCGCATTTCTTCGTGGGAAAGGCTGGTTTCTGGGACGGTTCGCCCCCCCATCTGTCGGGGTTGGGGTTGGCAGGTTTCCGTCCCGGGCCGAGGTCCCTTCGGCTCGGGGTGGGGTGGTCTCGGGTTCTGCCCAGGCTTTCAGGGCTTTCTGCATTTCTTCCTTGGTGCCCAATCCTGTGGTTGGGATCCCTTTGTCCTTGCAGAATTGTTTCAGTTTTTTGTGGGTGTATTCTTCCAACCTTTCCGGCTGGAAGGTTGCGGCCACGGTTGCCTCTTGTCCGTCCATGGTTTCCTTTTCTTTCCGTATGGTTAGGTAGTGGGTGCGTTACTTGCCTGTACGATTGCGACTGGCTCGGATCCCGTCGCTGGCCACCAAATGTTGGAGGGAGGACCACCGGGGAGTCGATGAAACTACTCCGGGGCACCTTCCTACCGCAAAGTTATAGCCGAGTGCCGCTGAGAAGCCCCCTTGGGGAGGTCTTTCTCCTATGATCGTACTAGGCCCAGTAATACCACCACACAGGACTCAATATCAGTTGCTTGACTTGGTTCTTTATCAGCAGTAGTACGTTCAATATTTACAGTGGGATCGAGGGATCCAGTAAGAGTCTCAATGGCTTTCAGAGGGATAGGGTAGCGGGACAGTCTTAGTACCAACCAGGTACGGGAGGGCTCTGCGCCAGGCCTTGAGTGCTGGTCTCAGAGCGGCTCAGACGTGGGGAGCCGCGACGGCGTCTGCAGGGCTCGGGTGGTAGTTCCGCTTCGGTCGAGCCGCGACACAGTCAGCAGGGCTCCGGTGGTAGGTCCGCTTCGGTCGAGCCGCGACGAGGTCAGCTGGGCTCTGATGGTAAGGTTCAACAAGGTCGGGCCGCGACAGCGTCAGCAGGGCCCCAAAGGTTCGTGTAGGTCTTTAGCACGTGGAGCCGCGACGTCATCAGCAGGGCTCAGAGTGTGGGTTCAGGATGAGTCTTCTTCCGGAGGGTCAGCCGCGATCCGATCAGCAGGGCTCTTGACTCCAGGATACAACTATTGTCCTGTTGTCGGGTCGCCCCAGATATAGGACTGGAGCCCTTTGATGTCTGGACCCTTGTGCCCGGAGGGGGCGGAGAGGCCGGGTAGGGAGCGGCCAGATGCCCAGCAGGAGAGGCGCCAGGCCCCAGAGAGCTGTGGGGCGACCGCACCTAGGTGTGGAAGGACGGTTGGGGGTCCCATCGATACTGCCCGCCGCCGGGGTGGGAAGGGTTCACGTGGTATGCCCCGGGCCAGGGGTTGGCGCCTTGATGTCGGGCCTCGCTGGGACAGAGGCCGGGTGAAGCGGGGTCACGCAGGAGGTCACGTGGAGTGACGTATAATCCAAAATGGAGGAGCCCCGAGGTGCATGGGACCTCGTGCGGCTTAGCGAGGGGGAACAGGACCACGCCACGAGGCCGGCTCCCACACTGAGCAACATGAAGGGGGATGCAGCAGTGGTGGCTATACGCCAATGCTTAAGGGAAACAGCTCCTACAAATCAGGAGCGTGCATTACCGAAAATTATCGCGGAAACCTATGCTTCACTAGGTAGAGATAGTTTGGGAGCCAAACCAAGGAAACCACAAGTGGTGAGTAGTTCTGATAAGGATAACTCAAAGCAAGCACCCATTTCTTCTAAAAAGAAATGGGATAATAACAATCAATCCAAAAGTAACAATAAAAGAAACACTTCACGATCAAGGGGTGGGTCTCCCCAACCGGAGTCCTCTGAAAAGAAGTACAACCTTAGGAATCGTGATAACATTAGGAAACCTGACACGTATCAGGATACTGATAAACGTTCCTTTTGTTCCTTTCAGGGTTCATCAAAAAGCTCGGAGAGCCAATGACAGTCAGAACAAAAAATTTAAGATCGACCATATGGAAAAAAGGAAACACATCGCACTTCAGATTTCAGTATCAAACAGGAAGAGCAACCTATAGCAAAGACTCAATTAAAAACAAGCATTTGCAATGCAAATTGGTTTCGCATTTGCCAGAGATTGGGCAATTGGAGGTGTAAATGACAATGTCTTTTACTGAGTTTGTGGCATGCTGGCCTGGGTTGGATTTGGTGTTAGATACCAGTAGTGGCATTGCAGTTTTGGAAGACATCCTGATAACTTGGAAAGAACTTTTTTAGGAAGCATCGGAAATAAATAATCTGTGAAAGAAATACTGCATTATATGCCGATGGCCAGGGGTGTTCTTGGGTAGAGGGAGGTTGAAATGAAAGACAAGGAGGGGTTTCATAATGGGCCTGGATATATTTGCAGAGGAGCAGGTGAGTGGATTGTAAGAATCAGTTGTCAGGGGGGACCAGTGGCTCAGGAGGTTATTTGGAAGGGACAGGGCATGATGTGAGGTCAGTCGATATGGATATAGGTGAGAAGGGACTTCTATAGGTAGAAGTTCTTAATACACTCTTATGGTGTATTAATTGCTGCATTGAGGAAGTATATAATTCAGTTTCTCCTTCACTTTCAAAATTACACCAGCTCTAAGTTTAGAAAAGCATTTCTTACAAAGCATTGACTGTTGTCCACAAATCTAGCTTTCCAAGCAAGAAACATGAATTTCTTGATAAAAATGCACCTGTTTGCACATAGCTGCCACTTCTTGCAGACACGCCGTGCATTCCATCGAGCACTGGTAGAGAGGCTGCACTGCACAGTCAGATTCCCTGGCTACACTGCAAGGCTGACTTCCCGAGCTGCACTGCAAAGCGCCTTCGCCTAATTACTGCAAGCAACTGAATTCCTGAGTCTGTGGCATGGCTTTGTTATCAAACAGCACTCGATCTTTTAGATGCACCGCACTGCTGGGCTCCCTTGTTACGCTGCAAACCTAAATGAATTACTTTGCACATCTGTATTGCCTCTATTCTGAGATGAAACACCTGAGTGTCCTGTTTTCCCTGCCTGCACCAACAGCTGGATTCCCTCGCTACACCATCCATATCCCGACTGCACTTGATTCCACTGTCACACTGGATTCCCTGAGTGCACTGCGAAGCTGTATCCCATCGTGCTTTTATGCCTTAAAGACCCTTAGACTGCCATGGAGTCCCTGACTGCGCTGAATGGAGGGATCACCTCACTGCTCTACGAAGTTCAACCCCCTACGCACACTGGATTCAGTAATTTTATAAAGATCCCCTTGCTCACATTGTACAGCAAGATTCCCTCACTAGTTATACATATCCCTGACTGCACTGGATCTCACTGACACAAACACTGGATTCCATGGCTGTACTGCACAGCTGGATACCTTCATTTTATAAAGATCCCTGACTGCCTCGGTCTCCCAGTGTGAGTTGCACATCTGGATTCCGCAAACAGGGTATACATGTCCACTGAGTGCACTGGATTTCACCGACACCAACACTGGATTCCCAGCCTGCACTGCACAGCTGGATCCCTTCAGTGTATAAAGAGCCACTGACTGCCTTGGGTTCCCTGTGTACATCGCACAACTGGATTCTCCCACAACACTACAAAGTCCCCAGCACGCACTAGAGTCCATGCAGAAGTGCTTCGATACACAGTATTCCATGGCTGCACTGCACAGTCGAATGCCGTGCTGGCACTGTATTACAAAGTTGGAGTACGTGGCTGCACCGCTGAAGATGCCTCAATGCACACAGCTGGATCTGCCCAGACATTGCAGGCTTAGATTCCCTAGAAGCACTGCATGACCCCGGCACTGCTCACGGACACAACCATGCCTTCTCCCCCATGCACTCACCCACCACCCTGGCCTCCTACTTACCTGAGATGAGGCTGGGCGGCAACATGCTGAAGCCTTTGCCCCCCCAACACCTGGCGGCTGTCGGCGCAGCTCTGGCCCCGGGCCTCCCAGAAGCAAAGGCTCAGCACGGTGGCGAAGAGGAGGCAACAGCCTGGGCCAGAGGTGGTCCCATCGTGACTGAGGGGACGGCATAGGATGGGGGAAGTCAAGCGGAGCTGGGGAGCAAGGCTTGGGCCGAGGGGATGAGCAGACCCTAGGAGGGGCAAAGAGAGCCCGGGTGAGCCCTGAAGCCACAGCCGGCGAGCAGAGGACAGAGAGGGAGCGCAGACAAAGGGTCGGAGGTAGCACAGGATCCAAACGTGCACCATGTACTTCCAGCCCTACATATAGGATATCACAGGAATAGTGGGCGGAGGAGTTATAACGTTAAGCACAAGTTTTGGCACGCATGCGTACAATGTAAAGCATTGCGCACATGCGAGAGTCTGGACAGGTCAGGCAAAAAAAAAAGAGTCCAATTCACTAAGCCAATCAGAGAAGAAGACAAGCATTTACAAATGCCATAGGACTCATATTTACGCGAGTCCTATTGCATTGTAAATAGTGCGGGCATTCAAGAAGGCACGAATGGGAGTGGGTGGGGTGTGGTGGTGGCCAGAGAACTTACAGACTGCTAGAGGGAACGGGGGGAGGCAGGGGAACAAAAGAGTTTTAAAAGTAAGGGGCCGACAGCTATGGAAGGAGAAAAATTATGACATGGCCGTCAGGAGGCGGGATTAAGCTGCCAAAAACCAATCAGATTGCAGCATTTAGGATTTTGGCTATTAAAAAAAAATAGACGGAAAGTGGGCGAAGCTTCCCCCACTATCCTGTAAACAGCATCTCTCGACGAGACAGCGCATGCGCTGCCTAGGCGAGACTTAAAAAAGAAAGTAGCTGGCTTAAAAATCAGAAATGCCCAGGTTACTGAGGACTCAGCTTCAGAACTGGGAATGTGCTCTGACGATGCTAGACAGCGAGGCAGAAGTAACAATAGCTCGCCAGAACCCGAAGGAATTTCTGGTGACAGTATTGAATGAATACATCATGGTGGAAACACCTGATACAAGAGTGAGTGTCCCACACCGTCTACATGAAATTAATCTCCAAATAGAGGTAACATCTCAAGAAAAATTAAAGGTCTCTTTTTGGAAAATTTGACATTTGAGAAATTATATCCTGTTAGCAGAAAAAGATTGGCCCCCTGAATTTGTCATGAATTGCCCAAAAGGTGAAAGCCTTTCCTTAAAACACTCATATGCGCCGAAGTGGGCGCAAGCGCTAGCTCCGGCATTATACCGCAACAATGTAGAGTGGGGCATGGAGTTCAAACACCATAAGATCAAATTAAAAACTATTCAAACTCCACAGAGACAGTATCCTATTAAAAATGAAGAGAAGAAACAGGTCAACGAAATCTTAGACCAACTTGAATACCAAGGTGTGATTGAAACTTGCACCTCGCCAATGACCAACCCTTTGTTTCCCGTCACAAAACCTGACAACACATATTGTTTGGTTTTAGATTACAGACATTTGAACAGATGCACAAAAACATTTGCAGTTCAGAACACACATAGTGCCACAATAATGATTAAAATGTGGTGGAAAAAATACAAAACAACACCAGACATCTCGAATGGATTCTTCTGCCAAAATATAGCTCTTGAAAGCAGATATTTGACAGGATATTCTGCCCTCAGCACTCAGCATCAATTTTGTCGTCTACTTCAGGGCTATAAGAACAGCCCCGGGTTGTTCTCAGCAAGAGTGTCAAAGCTATTACAAACTTGGGATGAAGAGGCAGTGTCGTACTTAAATGATATTTATCTGACGGAAGATGAATTACTTGAACACTTGTGCAGAGTGAACAACATAACTGTTGGTTTCGCCAACTCGGGCTACAAATTTAACTTAAAAAAATCAAGAATTGCCCATCTCAGCGTCCTATTTTTGGGATATGAGCTGTCAAGTGAAGGCAAAAGTCTTGCCGTCATTTTTTTTAG
Organism: Triturus cristatus; assembly: GCF_964204655.1. Classification (NCBI taxonomy): domain Eukaryota; kingdom Metazoa; phylum Chordata; class Amphibia; order Caudata; family Salamandridae; genus Triturus; species Triturus cristatus. The sequence goes on from NC_140585.1 coordinate 649,576,107, forward strand.
AGAAATGCACATTAATACAGCCTCCAAAGACTCTTAAGGGTTTAAAATCCATTTTAGGATTTCTAAATGTTGGCATACATAGATTCAAGACTATGCAGAAAGAGTAAAACCTTTCTACGACCTAATGAGACCAGATTTCACAGCAAACAAGTGGACTCAAAAACATACAGACAATCTATGTTCAGTCCAAGCTGACATGATAGCTTCAAAACAGTTGTAGACACAAGTAAACGTCCGCAACCTGTTAATACCCATCGTCCCCGGGTTATCAAGGAATACCTACCTACATCACGTTCAATGAAAGTGAGACAGTTCTATTCACATACAAATCTCATTGGTACACGAATGCTGAACATCGTTTTGCAGCAACAGAACAATTACTGAAGGCAGTACAGACTGTTGCAGGGAGAGAAAGAGCACTAGCACAGGGGAAACACATCGTTGTAACCCCAATACCGACTTCAGAAGCAGCAACCAAAGCCAGCATTCCAAATGCAAAGGCATTGCATCCACAATGGATACAATTGGCTAATTCTCTCATTGCATTAGATGGAGAATATAGATATGATCCTACACTGAGAACACAAGCATTTTTGCAGTACAAACAAGAATACCCTCGCCCAAATGAAACCTTGCCTCTAGATCAGTAGGAATACATTATGTACACTGATGGTTCTGCCCAACCGGCTATTAGAAGTAAACAACAGTATAGCGCTGCATGTGCTATAGTGAAATGTCGTATGTGGGATGGCAAGTTCCATTGGATTTCGGCCAATAAAAAAAAATAGACGGAAAGTCCCCCACTATCCTGTATACAGCATCTCTCGACGAGACAGCGCATGCGCTGCCTAGGCGAGACTTAAAAAAGAAAGTAGCTGGCTTAAAAATCAGAAATGCCCAGGTTACTGAGGACTCAGCTTCAGAAGTGGGAATGTGCTCTGACGATGCTAGACAGCGAGGCAGAAGTAACAATAGCTCGCCAAAACCCGAAGGAATTTCTGGTGACAGCAGTATTGAATGAATACATCATGGTGGAAACACCTGATACAAGAGTGAGTGTCCCACACCGTCTACATGAAATTAATCTCCAAATAGAGGTAACATCTCAAGAAAAATTAAAGGTCTCTTTTGGGAAAATTTGACATTTGGGAAATTATATCCTGTTAGCAGAAAAAGATTGGCCCCCTGAATTTGTCATGAATTTCCCAAAAGGTGAAAGCCTTTCCTTAAAACACTCATATGCGCCGAAGTGGGCGCAAGCGCTAGCTCCGGCATTATACCGCAACAATGTAGAGTGGGGCATGGAGTTCAAACACCATAAGATCAAATTAAAAACTATTCAAACTCCACAGAGACAGTATCCTATTAAAAATGAAGAGAAGAAACAGGTCAAAGAAATCTTAGACCAACTTGAATACCAAGGTGTGATTGAAACTTGCACCTCGCCAATGACCAACCCTTTGTTTCCCGTCACAAAACCTGACAACACATATTGTTTGGTTTTAGATTACAGACATTTGAACAGATGCACAAAAACATTTGCAGTTCAGAACACACATCATGCCACAATAATGAATAAAATTTGGTGGAAAAAATACAAAACAACACCAGATATCTCGAATGGATTCTTCTGCCAAAATATAGCTCGTGAAAGCAGATATTTGACAGGTTATTCTGCCCTCAGCACTCAGCATCAATTTTGTCGTCTACTTCAGGGCTATAAGAACAGCCCCGGGTTGTTCTCAGCAAGAGTGTCAAAGCTATTACAAACTTGGGATGAAGAGGCAGTGTCGTACTTAAATGATATTTATCTGACGGAAGATGAATTACTTGAACACTTGTGCAGAGTGAACAACATAATTGTTGGTTTCGCCAACTCGGGCTACAAATTTAACTTAAAAAAATCAAGAATTGCCCATCTCAGCGTCCGATTTTTGTATGGCAAGTTCCATCCCAGCAATACGACTACACAATCTCTAGGAGCTTGTACAGTGCAGCTGGCAGAACCGAAAGCCCTTATACTAGCACTACAGTATACGGAACGGGAATTCCCCACACTGATTATGTGCGATTTGTTTTACTGTGTGCAATCTTATAATGAATATCTTCACTACTGGGGCCAGAATGGGTTTAAAAACACCAAGGGTGGCACGATAAAACATAAATTGTTATGGGAACAAGTGGCAAAGCTGAAAGCATGCCTGCCACGGGCTAAAATTATTCACACCTTGAGTCATCAGCGTGTTGGCATACACGTTGAAGGGAATTCACTGGCTGATGAACCTGCCAAGGCGACAGTGCGAACTGCTGCCGTTGCTGCAATAACTTGTTCACACACGAGAATAGACGGAGACATACTAGTAGCTATCAATGCCACAAATAACAGCTCTGCCGTCCTGCCAAAAGGCTTTCCACTCAAGTACTCCTACAAGTTAGATGTGCATAACACACCGTATGCTCAAATTTCAGGAGTGGGAGATAGAGTAATACCAAACAAAGATCGCAGATTAGGTTTAATTCTAGCTTGCACACAAGGGTCTGGGCTCTTCACACGCAGGAGTCACTGCAACAATTTAATTATTGAAGCAGAGTTACTGGTGGTCAGGCTGACAAAGCAAATGAAGGACTTTGTCCTGAAGTGCGATATTTGCCAGCAGATGAAGGGTTCCACCATTCAGAGGCCACTACAAACACCACTCCTGATTTCAGACAGACCTCTCGCATGTGTCTATTTGGACCACTGCGGCCCCTTAAGTTCAGACGGGACTTACAAGTACATCTTGGTAACAGTGGACTCATGCTCTAGATTCCGATGGGTTAGACTCCAGTGCTCGGCTGACACTCAAACTGTTATAAAGGAGTTGCGAGTCTTCATTGTGACATACACAATTCTCACGTTACATTCTGACCGTGGCCCTGCGTTTTGCTGTCGGGCTTACAAGGTAGCCACGGAAAGTATGGGCGTGGCCTTGCGCTACTCTTCCCCCTACCATCCCAAGGGGAATTTGGTGGTGAAGAAGAAAAACCGGGACCTAAAGAAATTCTTAACAGCTAGTATATTAGGTGCGGGTGCTAGTTGGGTCAATCACCTATAATGGTTCCAGAGGGTACTCAATAATATGCCAAGAAAATCCTTGGGAGGCCATACCCCTTATGAAATCCTGTTTGGGATAAGAATGTGGGTACCTGATCTCGATTGTGCCAGCACAGTGGCAGATGCAAAACCATTTGAACTGAATGACCATTTGTCTGTTTTACAGGAACTAAATAAATTCTGAGCACTACAAAGCAACATGCAAGTCAAAAGCACTGCCACTAGGTAAGTGAAACCAGTTCCGGCAAGACCTGCCTGGGTCCCGCTATTAGGGACCTGTTCAGGGAAAAGATCGTCGACATAAAAGAGTTTGGGTCATCCTACAAAGCACCTGTACTTGTCCTGGCGGTAGTGGGAACAAGAACAGTACATCTTCCTCCTCTTGCCAGCAAAAAAGAGAAAAGATTTGCCTCCATTGATCTTATCAAACCGCATCATGTGGCTGATTCTCAACAGTAGGCCAATTGGGTCCTGAGTAGCCACAGCTCTCCTCTTGCTTCTATACAGGAAGTTCAGATTTAAAGACTAATTACCTTTCAAGACTCCGCTACACAAAGTGAAGGAGTACCGAATAATGGAGCACAAATCATTCCAGTTGAAATTGAAAAACATCAAGAAGAACCAACAATGCAAGTTGCAATTCGGCCCAACAATGATGTCTACATTAATGTGCCTTCAAACGACACATCTGCCAGTTCTACAAAACCAGCGGAGCTACCAAAGATTGATCAAGCTGCGTCTGGCTACTTCATCAACTTCGATGATTTCTCTTCAGATCCAAGTGAACCTGATCAAACGCCACCTATTTCAAAGAAAGATAAACTTCTACAATTCTATCTTTTGCTCAAAAAGACTTACTTAGTGGATGCATATTTGGTTTGCAATAGGGGTAGTATATCTGTTAATTTGGATTGGCACAGTGACTGTCTTTTTTCTGCATCTGAACGGACATTATCTCCCAGAACGCTCTGCAGTACAATCGGTGAACTTGGTCCTGAAACCACATACGTCATCACACTGTGAACAAAGAGACTTGTCCCTGGTGAACATTACAGCAATTCCAATACCTGATGGTATAGTTTGGGATAAAGTTTCATATGATGTATTTGGCCTTACTGAACCTTTGAAAACTCCACATTTAAAAAAAATGTATTTAAATGATTTCATAACCCACAGTACAATATCCGATGATTGGGACATTGAAACTGTAAATACTATTGTTAGCCCTCGGACTTAACTCTCATTGTTATCACCAAACACCATTTACTACCAGTCCCATAATGCAAGTGGGTAGTAACATCATGGCGCAGAAGTGTACTGCTGTGAGAAACACGCCTCTAGGTCAGATGACCACATTGAACTGCCCGTTAAAAGACCGAGACCCTCCTTGCTTCACTGCTTGGTTTATTGTCGTGCACCTGAAGTTGGACCACGCCCCCTTGTGTGAATTCTGGAGTCTGCTGCTTCAAGCTCACCTGGACCTTGTTAGAAACGCTCCCGTTGGAAATCGTCTCGTATTACTTGCCAGCGCAGAGAGAACGCTGGATAATACTCTCCCGTCCTTTTCTAGAATCCTATATTGCGGTCTACGTTCCGAGAAAGCTGCTTCTGGCATTTTACTGTGAGCCTAAGACGCGCGTTCCAACAACTCTGGGGAAACTGATTTAAGTTGAACGCGATCCGAAGGCAAAGGCTCACTCAGACTCTCCCGCAAATACAGGATTGAAGTATGTATGTATGTATGTTCTTATATAGCGCTCGACTTACCCTTGGGCATCTCGGCGCTTGCATTGGGAACCCGTCCTGGCTTTTCCCTGTGAGATAACCCGTACTGGACATCCCCAAGGTGAAAGCCAGGCATCCCGCCGCGGGGGGGGCTGTAGTGGAGATTAAGCAAGCTATTGCCCAGAGTTACAGAGTGTGAACCCATGATTCGAGTAGGCACCGAAGTGAGAATTATCGAGTCCGTGGACACTTGGGCTCAGACCCTGCCGTGTCGGGAATTGAACCCTGGTCCCAGGTCTGACCTCTGCTTCAGGGTATGCCTCCTCTAACCAGTGAGCCACACTTCTCCACTGAAGTGGGAAGCGAACCGACTGCAAGGGAGCCTTCAGCCTCTCCCGCATTTTGTTTTGGTGTTTAATGAGAAACCTCCCAGCCTTGGTACCTGAGGACTTTTTATTTCCGTTCAGACTAAGAACTATAACACAAGCGAACTAGAGTTCGTTAGATCCCATTCAGGAACAAAAGACGCATAGCTTGTTTTCAAAGCGAGAAATCTTTTGTTTTGTTTTGTTGGTTTTGAACTTTATTGTCACACCCAAGATTCCCACGCTGCTTAGACTGCTCTTGAACTTTGAGAACTCTGTCCAGTATTCTGCAATGCTTGAAATTGGCCTTCTGACGTAAGAAGGATTTGCTAGGAGAATACAAAGAGTTACGTGGATAAGAAAACAAAAAAGATAATTTCCATTCCACCCTCCACGAGACTGAAGATTCAAGGTTGTAGACTCCTGGGTGTTGTTGTAAGTACACGGAGTACTTTGTTCCTTTACCAGATTTGAATCGTATAGTGGGTAGATAGTAGAGAATCCTTAACCCTTGTTTCTTGTTATCTCTACCCCTTCCTCTTCTCTCTTTATTAGGCTGCTGACCATTCCCTGGTTCTCCCAATTGCTGAGACAGATACCCCGCACCCTCGCTTACACGTCTTCTGGTGGTCAATCGAGTCCAGTCTCTTCCCTACTGGGTGATGTATGTCGTTACCAAAAAAGTACTCACTGTTGGGATCGACTATACCTTACAGGAGAGATTAGGCACATCTTCGCTCCTGTGGATACGGGTTTGTCAAGTGACATTGGTAAGTCCTGACAACTATGCTTTCAGATTTAGAACAGTCTGCTGCATTTTCTTACAGGGAATTGTATGAAGATACAACTGATTACGATACCCTGGGCCTGATTCACAAAAGTAATCTGAGACAAAATCCTGACTTTATGACTTTCGGTATACACAAAAGGCATTTAGGAGTAGTAAAGATAGGATTCCTAACTTTACTACGCCTACACAGAGACAAAATCCTAACTTTACGACTTTCGGTATTCACAAAAGGAATTTAGGAGTAGTAAAGTTAGGAACCAGAGATGACTACCTCTGCTCACTTGATATTATTATGAAAGTTCTACAAGGACTGCCTCCTGCGGATGCCATATTCAGTGATGTTGAGTTTTCAGTACAGGGAACGTTTGGCAAGTTTTTAAAACATTTACCAAATTGATGGTCGAACTTACTTTGGTTAATTTTTTTTCCCCTTCCTCTGCTCTGTCTGAGCGTAGTGACTTTCAAGGTGCTCAGAGAAACAATGCAAATATATAGAGTACCTTTTTAGGAACACTGTTTAGGAAAAAATACGCATGGTATCTATGCATTTTTATAGCATTTATTTTAGCATTACCTAGTTGACCTTTGATGAGGAGTGGGTGTAATTTCCTTTAGGATAGTCCCATCATATACATACGATTACATACATTTTGTCCCATCCACACAACATTACGGTCCTACACAGGTGACCTTTTACCTAGTAGCTTGCTTCTGTCTCTCTGACACCAAGCTCCTGGTACCCTATCTTAATCCCTGTACCTGCACCACTTTTTTCATCCATGGCCAACAGCCAGCTGTGCATGATCATTTTTGTTTAGAAAAAGATTAGCAAAGGATTAGTGGCTGTTTTCAAAACATATTGATTCTAGGGGAAAATCTGGAGTGACCACTTTAGTATAAAAGACCCTCAATCTCCCTATACAGAGAGAGAGGAGAATTCCTTCCAGGCTGGACCGAGACTCTGCAAGCTGATCCTTCGACATGCAGAGACCAGACATTCCTTGCGGGGTGCCATCCTTGACGCAGAGATGGGGTCCTTCATTCAAAACCATCAAGTGAGGGGTTAGCACTTCCCTGGGGGATTCTAGGCTCCATTAGGATCTATCCTAGCACTTACATACACATGCTTCACCTACATATCTAGGCTAGGTACATTTAGGTAGGCTACGCATCGTAGGAGTATGCCAATGCTATTGTTTTATATAATCTGCTTTTATCCATCTTATGAACACTATGGTACAAATGTATCTGCTATTTACGATATTGGTACTAGCGATCACATTTGTCTGCTCCTGTCATTTGATTGTCGCAGCGAATATGTCTCACACTAGACTGATGCTTGACCAATAAATACTTATTGAAACCGTACCAATCGTCATTCTATGTATATTCATAGAAAAGTAAGCAAGTGTGACTGAGCGAAAGATACCGTATTGTTTTCCACAATACCTGAGGAATCTGGGTTATCATGTTCAGTGGTTGCCAGAAACTTCCTACACCACTGTAGAATACAGGGGGTGGTAGTGGCACCTAAAAGCTAGCTGGTCTAACGGCTGACTCGTCCTGTGGGGGTGTGCAGAGTCTGTCTGCACACCAGGCCCTCAGTTTAGGTCATCCAAAATGTGCAGGTCCTGGGGGGTCCTAGGAACTACATAACACTACTTCAGGACATGTCCTCAACCTCAGCTTCTCCCTCACCTCCAGGAGTCCACACTCACCCCATGCTGTCAGTGCCACATGCCCGCCTTCAGTTCCGTGGCGATCTGCTCTGTGCCTGAGGGCGGAGATCCACACCTTCCACTGAAAATCATGGGCCTGGCAAAGCCTCTGCCATATGGCGGGACTGAACTGTTTCTACCAGCTTGCACAACAACAGCTATGTCAGATGGGCCTGGTAAGTAACTATGGGGTCTTGTACTCGGGAGGCAAATTCATACACTTCAGAGACTTGCAAGGCCAGGGTGCTGCACAACACTAGGTACCTTCCTGTTATGTTACTGATTGCGCAGCACATGCAGGGGAGCACACAGCTCTTTCCTCAGGAGCCCCATGCGTTGCAAAGAGGTTTACACAGGAGGGACAAGGTGAGAGTTTCAGTTACCTTTTTCTCAGAGCCCTGCTGCTCTTGCGGCCGCACCTCATGCTGAGCCCCCATTGAAGCTTCCACTCTTCCCCCTGGAACCCTGACATGAGTCACTTCATCCTTCGCCCCAGCTCCTTGCCAGCTCCTGGGCCCTGCTACCCTCAACCCCAGACTCAGCCACTCCCCTGTGCTCTACTACTTAGTGTCCGTCGATCTAGACAGAGTTCAGCCAAAGTCTCCTCTGTCAGCCCCTGGTTGCGCTGGGGCTTCTTGCCTTTGGATCTACCTGCTCCTCTCTCTGCCTGGCACCTCCAGTCCCAACTCTGCAGCCCCGGGTGCACTGAGAGCCTCATCAGCATGCAGCTCTCATCTTCGTCCCCTCCTCTGCTTTTCCGTCCCAACTCCTTCTTTTCCCTCTCTTCTGACCAGGGCCCATGGTGGGAGAGTGGAGCAAGTACGCCCGCTCGTGAAACTCTGCGGAATTCAAGTGAGTTTTTATGCAACTCAGCGGATTTTTGCATAGTGCAACTTTGGGAGCTCCGCACACCCCTAATTTTATTGACTGCAGTCTAGTCTATTTCAGTTATCTGATTTTGTGTGCAACATCTTATGCATGTATTAGTCGAACCTTACTTAATGAGGAAAGAAAAATTTCCACCAGACACTGAGTCTGGGATAACATTTTACAAGCATGGGATTGTGGTAGTTCCTATACATTTGCACATTTGGTTGACAAGGTGTATTATTGCTCTTATTGGACTATATGACGTTAAATTGAAATTATTAAATTATCAATTAAGAGGAATAAGTCCATGAGAAATCTAAGACGTTTCATCAGTCAAACCTATCATTGCCTAGGGCAGGTTTAAAGGATTAATATGCAGAGTATCAGTGAGTAAAATTCCAAAGGCTATGATGGAAGCACCTGTTATTAGTAATTATGTATTTATTCTGGATCTCTATTAAGGGAAAACCTGGCTGTCTGGGTGTCAGATCGCTGAACAAGGTTGCGAGAGGGCGTTTTTTGGGCTACTGGGCAGTGTACTAATCATCTAGTTTCCAGAAAGAGGTGGATCCTACCGTCTTCTTCCCTGATTCAAGGTCACTCACTTCTTAGTCTATAATGAAAAGCACTTACAAGTATGTCGTTTTGTCTCCTTCCTAGTAGTTTTATATTTTTTCAACCACTTGTTTTCCATTTCCCTTCATTTTTCCTTAATATTGAGGAAAACCATATTAAATGCACTAAGGCACAGATATGTGCAAATCAAAGGGACAGATTATGAGTTTTCCAGGTGGGATACTCCTTTACAAACGTGTTGGATATTCCATCCACCATATTACAAGTTCCATAGGAAATAATGGAATTGTAATTTTGTGGACGGCATATCTGTATCGTTTATGATGGAGTAATCCTGTCTGCCAAATTCATAATCAGGCCCTTAGTCACTTAATCTTGTTTTTTTGCCATATTATAATTTGCTGATTTACATTTAAATTAGAAAAATTCTACAATAGATAACAAATCGTAATTAGAAACCAATAAGAGCAAATATGCTATTTATTGATGCAATTGTCAATAGTTCAGTTTTAACCTCATTTAAAGATAAGGAAAGAGAAACAAATAAATAAATAAAATAGCTTTTAGTGGATACTCACTGCAGGTACATGCCAACACAAAATTCTGGCATGTACCACTTTTAAATTCTTGCCACCCTACCCTGTGGGCTACAAGGCCTACTTACGGTGACTTTATTTAAAAGTAGGTTTGCTGACAGGTGTAAATGCTGCAGGAGGTAGGCTGCACAAGTAGCCCTGAAGCCATGTTTTTAGTTGTCTCTATCTTGGATGGCACAATAACTAGAGTCCACAGGTGACATCTAACTTTCCATGCTAATTGTGCATTTTCCAGCAGCATATACTAGTCTTAGTCTAAGGTTGAATGTCAATTAGGGATTAACAAATGTTACTATGTTTTAGGTGTCAGAGAAGATACACGGAGGCCTGGATCACAGTGCTTCAGTGTACAGAGTTAAAAAACCACCACACAAACAGTGGCTCAAATTCAGCATTTTTCTATACTGAAAAGTTATTACCCCCATTCTGTTTGCTCTCTTTGAATCCATCCTCGATCATACATGTGTCGGCAGTATCTCATTCCAGAGTTTTCCTTAGTATATTTTCGTCTTCGCACTTCCCCACACCTTTAATTTATCTCTATAATTGTTTTTTTTTGTGCATATTTATATAGCGCGAACTCGACCCGAAGGTATTGGAGCGCTTTACATATCACCGTATTTACATTACACATTCAGGCACGGGGAGATTAAGTGATTTGCCCAGAATCACATGATGTGGACGCGACCGCGAGGCTCGAACCCTGGTTTCCTGCACCAGAGGCGGAAGCGCAGCCGACTGACCACATCCTCTCCCCACTCTCTCAATCATTCTACTCTTTCCTTACTGCTTGAAATATGTTTTCTTTTGTATAATTATCCCTCACTTATTGCATAAGAATGTTTTCCTCCTAAATCCTGTATCAGTAAATTTGTTATGTTTATTACTACACCATAGTGTTGTCGAGACTGCAATTGTGTCTGTCTTCTCTAAAAGATGGGATGTGCACCTTGATATTGCCTCTTAATGTTATTTCTTCTGTTCACCTACAAGGTGTTCATCACTCTGAAGTCTGCCTGGGCAAAGGTGGCATGGTATTAAAAAGCAGAATTGAAGCTGGGTGCATTGTTAACCTGATGCATTGCCAAGTGTCACCTTTATCTCTGCATCAGGACCTACAACGTTGTTTGACAGGAGGCCAACAGCCAGGACTACATGCCTTTATGTGAGTAGGACAACCTTTGAACAGCTGATCAAGTATCCGAGAGTCCTTCTGCATGAATATTTTGTCAAAATAAGGGGATTGCCAGGCTCAGATAGGAAATATGTCCTGGCACATAAAGGAACACCTCTCACTGCGGGGGTAGCATCTGTTTGGCACCGTCAAGGTCCTCTTTCTGCAAAACCAATGTAAATTTGTTAGAAAGTGTCTTATGAATTTGGAGGAGAGGTACCCATATCAACTTAATAAACTCAACAGGTGTAGCTTACAACACATTTCTTAATAAATCTCTGCTTAGCCCCTCAAATAACAGACATTTCTCTAAAGAAACACATGTTAAGTTCAAGAACAATTATAAATAATTTTAAAGTCATGAACACAACACAACACAATAAAAGTCCGAAATCAAATTAGAAAAATGTACTTAATAAGCAAAAGGGCAAGAAAATAATTCGAATTTGAAAAGGGGTGCCAGAGACATGAATTAGCAAAGTTTTAGGACAAAACACAAGCAAGCAAAAAGGCAATGGTTACGAAATGCTCATTAAATTCCGACCCATGCATAAACTCCTGTTTATAGATGGGTCAGAATTAGGATTTTGGTTTTATTGAACAAATCTGATAATTATCGGACAAGCTAACTAACCCAACATTTCTTTAAATTTCGTCAGGTCAAACCTGCCATAATTTAATAGGGAAAACCAAACGGTATTTACCGTATCATGCTGATTTTGGTGCATTAAACATCAAAACCGGGGCCTTGCCTGGGAGGCAATAGAGCGGGATGTGCTCTCTCTGCTCTCCATGTCCCTGAGGCCCATCGAGGGGCCATCGACTGCTGCGGGGCAATCAAGCTGGCGTCCTGTAGCTGCAACGATCCCTGCTGCTGCCCCGCTTCTGCCTGAGGGGGTCGGATACTTCGCCAAGGGGGCCTAAATGGCTGAAGTGACGAAGAGGCCTGTTGCAGCTGAGATGGGCTGTCGGCGCCATCTTTCCACCAAAAGCTACTGAACTGCCTCCGCTGCGAGGGCTGAGGTGAGTCGCCAAGGTGGACCCGTTTCAATCCGGGCTTGGTGGTGGGTGCTGCCCCCGTGATCAGCTGAAGGGCGTCCTCCTCTGAAGCTAGCTGATGTGACACCCGCCTACGCTAATGGTGGTGCAGGGTGGCTCGGCTCATGGTAGGCTCAGGTGCCTTGCAACACAGAGAGGTAAGATGGCAGGGAGTCTGGGATCCCGGGCCGATTACAGATGACAGAGGAATCCCAGCCTAGGCCCACTGGGGATGTGTGGCTGCTGGCTCCCTCGGGCTGGCGGGTGATATTGCCTCCTTGCTACTTGGGGGTGTGCCTTGAAGCTCGAGGGAAGGGTTTTCGACTGCAGCTGCGGCTTGAAATGTGAGGGGAGACACGTGGGATAAGGCTCGGGACCTGGGAGCAGTGGACACCGTAGCTCATCGGGGGCTTTAGGAGGACCCCCAGAAGATGCTAATCTTGCTACTGTACCCTTGATTAGGATGTGCAACCCTGCCTCTTAATGGTCCATTCCCCACAAAAAATGCATGCTAAACAAGAAAGCATCTCATAGGGACACTTGGCAGTCTTGTTGCCTGCAACTGGGGACCAACGTGGTCTGCTGGTGCAGAATCCCCTGAGGAACAACAGAATATCGACCTACAAACCAAGCAGGAAGCTTTGGGAAATAGATGCCACGGCAACAACTTCCGCATCCTGGGGGGTGCCTAGGAGAGCAGAAAGCAGCAACATCATGTCCTTTACAGCAGAACTGTTTCAGGCGGTTCGTGGGGACGAAGATACCTTCCCGCCTGCTTCCGATAGGGCCCATAGGGGGACTACTGCCAATGGTCGCGCAGAGATGGTCCCTGATATCCTGACCAGGGTACACTTTTTCACAGAGAAATAGGCGATCAGGCGTGCAGCCAGGGATAAAACTGAACTTATGTTTAGAGGCTATGCGAAACAACTCTACCAAGACCTTTCTCCCATCACCTTGAGGAAGCGGCGGGACTTCAAGCCTGTCGCTTACATGATACGTACCTTGAGAATCCGCTGTCAGTGGGGTCATCCCTTTGCTCAATGAGATCTCTAATGGAGGCGAAAACCCTGCTGGGACTCCCAGACGACTCTCAGAAAGAAGGAGCCTCTCTGCGCCAAGACGCCCCAGAACAGGATCTCAAACCTAAATGGTCCACGGTTCCACCACGACTGCCCGACAAATGGCAAGCAGAGACATCCTTACAAGAAACCAAGCACAATATTATCCAACACCTCCGTAGCCTTAGCGGAGATGCCTTCCCCACTCGTTCAACCACAGGCTCTCTTTGAATTTAAATACCACGCAGCGCGACCCCTTCAGTGGGAATTAACTGATGCTGCCTGCCTCTCTTCCTGCCCTGCTGTGGGTGGCAGTGAGCCTCAGACCAGGGAGGGCCCTGGAAACTCTTGGACTCCAACACCCCGGCAACCGCTCTGATAGCCGCCCCCCCCCCCACTGACTTTTCCTTTTGGAGGGTGACTCCTCTAGCGGGTTTGGAGCACTTTGGTGCCGACCTCTGCAAGATGAAGAAGTCACAGTTGGACCCTGTTGATCTATCGTTACTACTTGTTCTGATCTGTTTTTTCTCGCAGTTTGTATCTTCTTGGCAGCGGGATATGAGAGACGTTCTAACTGCTACTGCCGGCCCCAGGGGTGCTGGGCGGGGTACTGCCTGCGGATGGATAGCCATTTTCCCCATGACCCTCCTGATGGGTTGCTGGCTCTTTGGCCCCCTGGGCACACTTCTGATACAGTCATGGTGGGGTTGAGTCCGATTGGAGTTGAGCCCCCCTTTACCTCTATACTCCCTTGCTCCCGTACCCACAGAACACTTTATGCGCACTCCATGACTCTACACCTACTCTGAGCGACTTTAAGCTGATATCCCTGAATGTGAGAAGATTGAACTCTCCAAACAAGCATAAACAAATCTGGCGCTATGTCCTGCAGCATGACCCGGATGTCCTCCTGCTCCAGGAGACCCACTTTACAGGGGCTGACCACCATTGTATGGCACATCCGAAATACCCTAAGTTACACTGAGCATACATGACTACCAAAACACAGGGAGTGGGTATCCTCTGTAAGGCAAGCTTCTATAATCAGTGGTTAGCGAGGTCGCAATTAGGAGTGTCGTTATTTGCTATTACACCTTCTCTGGGGACAGTACAAATTGACGATACTCAACTTATATTATGCCCCAAATGCAGTGCAGGACACCTACATTAGGCACATCCTGCAAGAGCGGCTGAAGCGGGTGGAGGGTGACATCATAGTTTATGGAGACTCTAACCACCTGTGTGCTTCGGATGGCCCCCGGCCGTCAGACGTCACGGTGGGCGTGTGAGGAGGACGAACGGGGGTCGTCTGAACTCCGCCCACTCAATTAAACGGCTGCACAGCTCGAAAATTCACGCAGCATGGAAAGGGTTAACCCGATGTGGGACCCTTCCATAGACCAAAGGGGATCAACTTTCCAGAACACTGGGGCTATGTCCTCGCACTTAAAGAGGGATATAGAGGACCAAGGCCTCATAGACGCATGGCGCTAGAAGCATCCTGAAACACAGACTTCTCTTTTTACTCACACGTCCACGCCTCTTACTCCTGCGTAGACTACGGTTTCATTATTCCTTACCTCCTCTGCCACTTAGGTGTGGTTGAGCCCTCTGACATCTCTATTTCAGATCATGCCCATTTGGAGCTTACATGGGTTGAAAGAGTGACCCACTCTGCAGACACACCACGCTGGCGCCTGCCCCCGCATCTTTTTCACAATCCTGTAAATGTGGAGCAGAAACGTAAAGGAATCACTGACTACTTTAATCTCAACGCATTCTTCGAAACCTCCATCCACACGGCCTGGGATGGGTTCAAAGCCACTATTATTGGCACAATCATGTCCATAGCCATTGCGCTGGGCCAGAAGGCGAGGCTGATGGAGTCAAACCTATCGGCAGAGATTAAGCAGCTGGAACACCTAGACAAAACTGCCCCCTCTTGCCGGACCAAGCGGCAGCTAGCTATCTTACATGGCCAATTGTGCACTCATCGGACAGGCAAGGATCAGTGAACTCTCTTGGCTCTCCAAATTATGGCCTCATACGTAGCACCAGTAGCCAAAATCCACGTTAACGGTTGAACCACGAGACCTATAACCCTTTGTCAGTGCACACAGCAGGGTTGCCCGATATCGCCCTTTCTGTTAGCCCTAGCAATTGAACCTCTTGCTATCAAACTCCATGATTTGAAAGGCATACTTTTTGGTGGCCAAACACATAAGATAAGCTTGTTCCTGGAAGAGTTCCTGCTTACACTGACACAACCTGAGATATCCCTGCCCAGTGTTGTGGAGTGCCTGCAGGCCTATGAGGCGGTCTCTGGTTTTAAGATCAATACGGCCAAGTCGTCCGCACTTAATCTCACTATTTTGGCCTGAGATGTACTATCTCTGCAGACCCTAGTGCCCTTTCAGTGGTCTTCATACTCCATCAAATACTTAGGCCTTAATATCATCCCACACTCACCTCCTGGTCTCGGGCCAACTGGCCCTCCCTCCGCTGCTCCATCCTGTCTGATTTTCAGAGGTGGAAGCCCCTTCATATCTCCTTGCTGAGGCGTATAAACATCATAAAAATTAATGTACTGCCTAGGGACCTATACATATTTCAGACATTGCCACTTCGTTCCCGCAGGATGATATCTTGCGTCTTCAAAGGGACATCCGCACTTTTATATGGACTGGGAAACAACCCAGAATAGTTCACTCCTTGCTGATGCTACCACAGAACAGGGGCGGCTTATCTAGCCCTGACCTTCTAGAGTATTATTGGGTGGCCCACCTGCGATATGTCTCTGAATGGGTGGTACGCGAAAGTGACAAACACTGGTTCCATATGGACCGCGCAGTCGCGTGCAGGCCTCGGTTGCGCAGTGTGTATGTTGCCACACGACTAGGACGATATTGGAGATTTAGGACAGGGTGGCCTTAAAGAGAGGACAGACTACTTTCCCATTCCCTCATACCCCCACTGCCTGTAACCCAGCCATTCCTCCAGGACTATCACACCTTTCCTTCCGTAGCTGGAGCAAAGGTAATGGTTGTACACTCCAGGACCTCTTTATTGGAGGTACCATGAAGTTATTTGATGAATGCAGAGCGGAATTTAAAGTCCCACCCACCACGTCCTTCCAATACCACCAGTTGAGTCACTGAGCGCTACGCACCATGATATACCAGGCGGCTACCGGCCCCTACACCCTATGTGAGAAGCTTGTGCGAGCCTTCAATAGTACTCGAGGACTCCTATCTAACACACACCAGGCGCTGCAGCATTCCACCCGATTCACACCCATACATATCAATCCACGTGGCATAACACCATTCAGGATGAAATAACAGCTAATCAGTGGAAGACACTGTGGCGAGACATACCCAAAAGCTATTGCAGTGTCTCTCCCAGGGAGACCGCATATAAATTGATGTTTCAATGGTATTATACACCCGCTCGCTTGTCTACCATTTATTTGGAGATCTCCCCTCTCTGTTGGCAATGCGGGAGGGAGAGGGGACCTTCTGTCATATCTGGTGGTCCTGTAGAGTGATTGCTACATACTGGAAGGATATACTGGGCCATATTAAAGACATCGTAAGCTATCCCCTCCCCCGTTCATACACTACGCTTATTTTAGGCATACAACCTTCTCACTTGGCCGCAATGACCCATGCAGACTGGACACCCATTAGTTGCCGACTCTGGCAGCGTGACAACTCATATTGCTTATGTCGAAGCAACCAGCCCATCCCTCGGTTGCACAATGGTTCGCTTGAGTGTGGCCTCTCCTGGCAATGGAGCGGATATCACACAACCTGACTAACACTGACAAAATGTTCCAACATCTGTAGAAGCCCCTCCAGTACCTCTAGCGCAAAGAGTTTACTTGCTTTAACCCCCACTCCCTGAAACTTCGGGCACTCCAGCTTTTTGATTAAGGGTATCTTCCATGCCCTCTCCCACTGTAGGGAATCTTGCAAGATCCAAGGGGCCTCCTTCCTTCCCCTGCTGGATGGTACTGCTGTCCGTACACATCTCTGCCCTCTGATAGATTAAGACCTGTGCAGATTATGTTTGTTCGTTGTTTTCAAGTTTGTATACAGCTGTACTATTTTTTAATTAAAGTAATAAACTAAGAAAGATTGCCTGATATTCCAATTTCTATGTACTAACTATAGGCATCCCACTATGTGACCTTGAGTGTGAATGTACACATTGCTACTGCAGGGCTTATTTGAACCTGTCTCTGCATTGTAAACCCTCTTGACAATGTCACATACATGTTTTATTTTGTGATAATAAGTAAAAAGAACTTTAGTAAATCCCAAAATCCACATGTTATTCCCCAGAAACTTCCAATAGATGCTATGTATTGCACCCAATAAATAACAAACACCTGGGTGTTGTTATTTAACAGGTGTGATAAATAGCACATAGTTATAATCGGCACTTAAGTGCCAACTGAAAGTCGCAGACCATAGTTGACAGGGACATAGGTACAATTTCACACTGACCACTAGAAAGCAGAATTTGGGTAAGCACAGTAGGTGACATACCTCAAAGTGTTTTCCATTCTTAAAGTCTTCAAGTGGAGCAATGCAGGAGGTTGAAGCCAATAAGGGTTCCTCAAAGTCAGGTATGTCAGTGTTAACCTCCCACTGATACCTTTAGTTTTGGCATCAAAAGCTACATAATTACACAAAATGCACGTTCATCATTTTGGACTATATTTTAGCGCATAATATGTTCTCCCGATATTTTTCGCATGAGGATGCATTCAACAACAAGCATTGGCATTGAGGTTCTGCAGCGATCCGAACCCGTGTATTCGGTATCGTAGTACTGACACGATTTTGGTATCAATGAACCGTAAATGATCCATTTAATATATGACAGCGTTTTCGCTGCGCTACGAGCATGAATTCACTGAGAAATAGTGCATTCTGTTGTAAAGCCACGGCATCCATTTTAGATACGGCACCCATTTTGTTTCTTGCCCTCACATAGTCAATGAACGAGCAATGACCCCAGCAGAATCACCTTGTTAAGGACACGTAAGCCCGAGCCCGAGGGAGCTGACGCTGCGTGACTAGGCAGAATCAAGCTGCCTCCCCTGCCTGAGGCCAGCCCTGCTATACTGGTTCTCGTGTTCATTGTCCTGATTGAGAGGCCGAAGACGGTAGCCATGCCCGTTTATGATCCATAAACATCTCTATCCTACTTTTCTATCTCCTACACCTGGCTCTGCTCCTCTCCTTCTGGGCTTTTATGATGGGGAGGATACGATTTTTATGATGGGGAGGATCAGTCAAAGAATGGGGAACTGACAAAGGGACTTGATCGAATACTGAAAACCTACGACTAATTATTGTTTGGTGTATGTTTATTGTCTGTTTGGGATACCGGGTTGGGCATGAAAGATATTCGTGTAATATTGCCTGAAGGCATATTTTATGTATTTAAGTTGCAACCCACTTTTTGAAAATCGAACAGTCTCGTAGATTCTGCCTTTGTGTGGTTCCTATGACTTCTGTGTCCCTGCAGTAAATAAACCTTGGTCTTTGACGCCACCATCGAGAAGCCAGCGTCTCTGTTTATTTGTGCACCAAGGCAGGAAGGAACTCAGGGGTCTTTGGGTGTTGTTTCCCTGAAACCTCTGGACTCTTAAAAGTCCAGAACCTCAATTTGGCGCCCAACGTAGGGCGACGTCATCCGGTACCGGTCCAAAGCCTGAAAATTTCGAGGAGCTTCGTGTGAAGATTCCGGAGGGAGGTCCCCCGCTTCATCGATCCCTGTATGTCGTAGAAATGGCCCGACGATCTCTTCCACGAGGGTTCCCGTTCCTAGACGGCTACAGAGGACCGCTGCCCTGACTGTCGCCCTGTCTTGGACCCAAGGTGCAGACCTTAGTACGGCGAGACGTAGACGGGTTCTCCTTGGTGACGTCTTCCACATTTCAGTTAAGTATTAAGTGGGTTGTGCTTTGTTGCTCTTGTTTTGTTCTCTGGATACGTTTGTTTTTGAATTCGTAGATTATCATTGGTTGCTCTTGTTAAGATAATCTTTGTTTTGGTATTGGTTCATTTGGTAGGCCTAAGTTCTTTGCACATTTTTGTTGGAATCTGTCCTTAGTTTATAATGACTAACAGTAGTAATTGTTTCCTGTCCTGGTTAAGTTGCAACGGGGATTCCCGGTTGGAGGATCCGTGTTCGGTTCCTCCAATTGGAACTCCTACATATGAGCTCTATTGTAAACACGGTGTAGGTCCTATCGCTTATAATGAAGTATGGGTCCGTTACACCAGGAAAGATGGTGTCCTTAGTTAGCCACCGCATGGTAGCTTTGAAACCGAAATTCTAGACAATCTAGAGATGAAGTTGTTTAAAAAGAAATCCCGGCCGGCAATGTTTGATTCTTTTCGCGTATGGCGTAAAGAAGCTAAACAGAGAGAAATTAGGAAGATGAAGAAGGAACAGAAAGAGAAAGGGTTGTGTAGTGATGACACAACTCCTTGAAGTAGTTCAATACTTTATTGAACAAGATACATAAACAGGTGAGCGCCAGGATACACCTCTACTTCCACCGCCGACTAACTGCTGCTCTCCCGAATCCGAATGTCACTTACTCAGTGACATTCCATGCACGCTCACACTCTCACCTTAAAGACACATCCACACATACCAACACATCAACATCAAAGTAGGACACAACACATCCCCCCCCCCTAAATAACAAACACGACAAACCACCAAAAAATAAAAAAAATAAAAAAACAATAAAAAACAGCTTCCATCCAGGAACACAAAACAAAAACAACACTACTACACAATATACTCCTTGAGCCAACTAGGCAAAATCCTTTTCCTTTTTCCAATATCACCTTCACCTGAAACAGCACTTCCATGTGTAGGTACCGTGACGCTTCCCTGTGCTGGAGCTACCATGACTGGCGGACGCATCACAGACCCTTCCCCCTCCGTAACAACAGAAGAATTCCCTTCACCCTCATGAATTAATTTATCCTCCTGAGCCACCTCACAATCCCTCGCTTCCTCAGCAGCTAACTGCGATTGTAGATTACTGTTCTCAAAATAATCTTCCACCCAGTCAAAATCTACTCCTTGATCTCTCATACGATCATCTCCATCCCGACCGCTAACCACGGCTATGTCTTTCAAATTCCACACTCTTCCATCACTCAACCTCACAGAATTCCTCAAAACCTCCATTACTTGCTTGGGTGCCTCAAATCTACTCTCTCCTTTAACAACTCTGAAAGGTTTCCTGACCCGTACCCAATCACCAACCTCAACATTGACCTCCTTAGCACCATGCACTCTGTCATAATAAACCTTTGCCTTTGAATGCACCTCTTCCAACCTACCCCGTACATCACTAGGAGACCACTGTTGTACCTCACTTTGTACTAACCAATTTGGATTAAACTTACTTCTAGGCGTTCTACCCCTCATCATAACAAAAGGAGATAACCCAGCTTGAACTTGAGACGTAACTCTGTATGACCACACAGCTTTCTGTACTTGTATCCTCCAATCCAGATTTTTGTTCATTGAAGCCTGTATGACTCCTTTAATTACCCTATTGAAACGTTCTACCGTACCATTCCCACTTGGGTTGTACAACGCAGTAGTTTTGTGTTTAATCCCACACCTTCTAAAATACTCCTTTGCCATAATAGAAAGAAACTGCACCCCATTATCTGTAAGAATGCAACCCGGCAACCCTTCCATCACAAAAATGTTATCTAAAAATCTCAACACAGACTGGGTGTCCGCCCTTTCCACAATTTCCACCACCGGCCACTTGGTAAACAAATCAATAGCTACCAACCCATACTCTTTCAATTCACCCACCGGTCCAAAAATGTCTACCGCAATGGTATCCCACGGCAACTCAGGAACCAAACCCTCACTCATAGTGGGTCTTAGTGTTTTAAGAGACTTATCTGCTGAGCAGCAAACTGAACAACCCTTCACAAAATTTTCAACCTCCTTGTCAATTCCAGGCCACCAGAACATGCCCTTCACAATCAACTTTGTCCTGACAATCCCAAAATGCCCTTCATGGCATAATTGTAAAATCCTTCCACGCAACGTTGTTGGGGGAATTATTCTATCTCCTCTCAACAACACATCCTTGTCTAGAACCAATTCCATCCGTACCTCCCAATAAGATTGCATACTCCCGGTGACACCCGCCTTCCTCGGCCACCCATTAGAAACATATTCCAACACTTTTCCCAACACCTCATCCTTTAACTGCTCCTCCAACCATTCACCTTTACTAATAGCGGATGCACCAGAATCGTGTATGAAAGCCACACTACAATTCCCCCACGGATCATCCACACATTCCTCCAACGGAGTGGGCAATCTTGACAGACAATCCGCCACCACGTTTTCCTTTCCCGGAACATGAACCATCTTATAAATGAACTCTTTCATCCTCATCGAAATTCTGGCTAATCTAGCCGAAGCAACTGCCGTACCCTCACTAGATAAAATGCGAACCAATGGTCTATGATCCGTACGAATCAGCACCGGCTTCCCCCACACAAAAGCACGAAAATGTTCAAGTGCCCATGCACACGCCAATGCCTCTCTCTCTATGATCGGGTACTTACTCTCCGCTGGTGACAATGCCCTAGATGCAAATAGAATAATTTCCTCCTTTCCATCTTTACCTCTCTGTGACAACACAGCACCAAGCCCCTTGTCACTGGCATCCGTGGTCAACAAACTCTCCAAATTCGGATCAAAACTGGCAAGGGCACTCACCGCTTGAAGATCCACTTTGACTTCCATAAACTCTCTCTCACACTCCTTGCTCCACTCAAATTTGACGTTCTTCTTTAAAAGAGAACGAATATTGTAAACTTTTGACGCAAAGTTCTTTATGAACTTTGCGCAATACTCCGCCATTCCCAGAAACGACCTTATCTCTTCCTTAGACACAGGAGCTGGTGACTTAATAATGTTCTCAACCAAGGTAGGTTTAGGTCTCACCCCTTCCTCACTTATAATGTGTCCCAAATATGAGACACTCCTTTGCGCAAATTTACATTTAGTCAACTCAACTGTTAATCCCACAGACTGCAACGTTTCCAAAACCTGAATCAGTTTGTTATCATGTTCCGCTTTACTTTTTTCCGCAACCAAAATGTCATCCTGAAAAAAACGCACACCATCCACATCACCAAACAACCTGTGCATTAGTTTCTGAAAAACCGCTGCAGCGGATGCAAGCCCGAAAGGCATTCGTGTAAATTGGAAACACCCAAATGGGGTAATAAATGCTGTTAAACTTCTTGAATGTGGTTCCAGTACGACCTGATGGTAGGCCGCGGATAGATCGATGGTAGAGAACCACGTAGCCCCTCTCAATGACGCTACCATCTCATTGATTTTAGGCAAAGGAAACTTTTCTATCACAATATTGTTGTTTAAATGGCGCAAGTCTATGCACAAACGGATTTTTCCGTTGGACTTGCGGGCAACTACGACCGGAGAAATCCACTCCGATGTCTCCACTTCTTCAATCACCCCCTTGCCTAGCAAGTTCTGTATTTCCTTTTTCACCTCATCCCTAATTAAAATCGGAATGGGCCTTACTTTGTGTACTTTTGGTACTGCATCCTTTTTCAACACAATCTTGTGTTCAAACCCTTTGAGTTCCCCTAAATCTTTCCCA
Organism: Triturus cristatus; assembly: GCF_964204655.1. Taxonomy (NCBI): domain Eukaryota; kingdom Metazoa; phylum Chordata; class Amphibia; order Caudata; family Salamandridae; genus Triturus; species Triturus cristatus. The sequence continues at coordinate 649,598,823 of NC_140585.1, forward strand.
AACACCTTAGGAAATCTTTTGCTCAAAACTTCACTCATTTTACTGCACTCATCCATTATCAGCACTTTCTCCACACTATTAGGGTCTAAGATTATATGCAAATCCTTCTGATCGAACCACCCCAAAACTGACGGTCCCCTCTTCGCTACGTACAACTTCCCTCTTGTGGACCTTCCCTTAAAAAGGAATGTTAACCACCTGAAACCTAACATGTCAATCTTTTCTCCTGTATAGCTAATGGGATTTACATCTGATTTGTTTAATTGGTTTCCGATCTTCCCAACACATTTTTCTTTCCATATTTCTTCATTAATGATTGTGTAGGGTGAACCCGAATCCGCATACACCATCACCTTAACCCCACCTAGAGATAACTCACAAATAGGTTTCCCATCCATAGAGTTATCCTCTATATTCAACATGAAATTCCCTCTTACACTCTTTACACATTCGTCCTCACAATTATCATCCTCCTCATCACCATCCCAAATGTACTTTACATTACTGCGCCTACGACACATTTTGCTAAAATGCCCCAACAATCCACAAATACCACATTTTTTTTTTAAAGCAGGGCACATTTTGCTAAAGGCCAAATGCTCCTTGCTATCACAACGGTAGCATCTTCTTTCCTCAGTCCTAAAGTCTCACCCCTGGTTCCTCATTGGTTGATTTGTCCATCTCCCTTGTGGACGTTGAACGTAAGGTTTAGCTTTACTCTGTATTTTGAATACTCCTTCTGTCATCTTTTCCGGTTCTTTCTCTGCTGCCTTGACCACAGTTGCACACCTCCCTGACATTTCCGATTTTCTCATAATGGCCAAAACGTCCTCCAGTGGTGCATCACCATTAACCCATAAGCGGTCCTGTAGAGGTGAATTGTTGTTGTGCATGACTAAATGATCTCTAATTAAATCATCATGTAAGTCACCAAATTTGCAGTCTATCGCCAATTTCTTCAGATCATCCAACCAGTCATCCACAGTTTCGCTTTTAGCTTGCTTCCTTTGAAAGAATCTATGCCTAATTACTCCAATACAAACCTTTGGTGCAAAATATTTGTCCATATCCTTTATCGCATTCTCAAATGTATTTAAATTTGTGTCTATCACTTTGGACATCCTCGAATAGGTTTTCAACCCCATAGGCCCTAATGAATGTAAAAGTATTCTCTTTTTCTGTTCAGGTTTCATCTTCCCAGCTTCGTCCACCGCTGAAATGTAATTTATAAAGTACTCCTTCCATTCTAACCATTTAATACTTGGTTCCGCTCCTGTCGCCCAAAAGGTGTGTGGATTACTAATAGAGTAATTTTGATGAGCTATCTCCACACTTGTGGGGTCTCCTTCATTATCCCCATCACCCATGTTTCAACTTAAATGTGAAGTATTTTTTTTTTTTTTTTTTTATCTTCTTATGTTCCACTACTTTGTTCGTGGTGTTCCCCCCGGCAGCCTCACCTGTTTACGCTGCTTTCCGCTGCTCCAAACCCCCTGTGCCTCCCTTTCTACGGCACTTCTCTTCGGCGCTCGTATCCTTATGTTGCCAAGCAACCGACACCAAAACAGTTCCTCCAAAATGGCCACTACGTAGGGTCGCGCAGCGTGACCTTGCGTGATTACCTTCCAATGCGCATGCTCCTGACGTGTCCGGACGCACCTCCTACGTCAGAAGCTCACACGCTCAGAATTCTGGAATCTCACCACGAATCGTATCACGCTCCCAGCGCGGGCCTCTCAACTGTCCGAAATCCTTTCCTTTCCAGCACGTATGTACCACCAAACTTCCTTTCACTGCTTTGACCTCGTCTTTCGTTGATGTCAAAAATCCGATGCAGGTGGGGTCCGATGATTCACGATATAATCCACCTTGCTGAAATCAATTTCCGTTGTTTTTTTTTTTTTTTAAAGTCCTTTGCGCGCCGCTTCTCTTCTCCTTATCCCATCCGATCGTCGCCAATTGTAGTGATGACACAACTCCTTGAAGTAGTTCAATACTTTATTGAACAAGATACATAAACAGGTGAGCGCCAGGATACACCTCTACTTCCACCGCCGACTAACTGCTGCTCTCCCGAATCCGAATGTCACTTACTCAGTGACATTCCATGCACGCTCACACTCTCACCTTAAAGACACATCCACACATACCAACACATCAACATCAAAGTAGGACACAACAGGTTGACATTAATGGAGTCTGCTAGACAGTTACATGTCAACGAGACTGAGAAAACAATAGAGATGGCGAATAGAAAACATAATTTGGCAATTGATAAATGCTACCCTGTCTTGCCATCTTGTCCTGCTAAGCCGATAGAGGACTGCGAAAAGGATCCTCTGTTGTCTTATCTGTTGAGATCACCTCCACCGTATGCACAGGGTAATACAGCACCACAGTTACTACCTGTTGTGCAGCCAGCTGCTGGTCAGCCTGGAATAGTTGCTCCACTTCCTTTGATTCAAGCTCCTGTCCTTCCTGTGGTAAATGTTCCCTCGGCGCCCCCTCTTCCTGGGTTGCCTATTCCGCCTGTGCCTGTCGTTTCACAAGCTGCTTTACCTACTACTCCCACCCTTACCATTTCATCTGCTCCAGCTTCCCTGTTCCCGAACTCTGTAAACATTCTGACTCCGCTTTCTGTTCGTCGGAAAATAACCGACTCTGTAACTAATATCCTAACTCCTCTCTACAGGTCTTTAATTGGGACCTCCGTTTCTGACTCTACACAGAGACGTAGCCAGTTTCCTGGTCCTCAGGAACGAGAAATGTTGGATTCGACAGCTCTCAGGTGGATGTCGAAAGCTGCGAAGTATGATGCACGAAGAGTGTCAGATACATTTATGCAATGGAATGAACCAACTCAGCGTTATGTCTTTGACGTGATGTGTTCTCTTTTGCGTGAGGAATGGGATGATGATAACTCAGATTCCGTCCCCTCTGATTTGATAAATATTCAGCAAAAGTTCGCCGCAGGAATGGTGATAGGTTCAGAAGTAAGGGAAGCGTTAGAACTGATTTTAGCTTATAGGGATGATTCTCCTTCTCGGTCTGCAATAGGTCCTGATGGTTCTCCGATTACGAGGAAAAGACGAGGTCAATATCCGATGAGGGAAGTTCCGCCGAGATGGCGCGAAGCAGTTCAAGCTGATGCGGCTCAGGGCATTGCAGCTGCTCTGGCGCATTTCCATAGAGTGTGGATACACATCCCTTGGAAGCGAGCAGAAGTGTTAGCAGTAAAACAGGCATTGCCGGACCCGCGTAAGAATCCTGCTGGTTACTATAAAGAGTTAACGCAGACGGTTCAAGCGTGTGTCATGAATTTGGCAGACATCGAAATGCTATTTGGCAATGTAGTGCCACAGCCTATATGGGCCAAGATTCGGCAAGAGAACCACCCAGTCCGCTTAGGAGGTGATTGGCCAGCTATAATAGCAGCAGACGCGCAACAAGTTGGTGGTGCTAAACCTGAGCCTCTGATTGCTGCTTTACCTGGCAGAATAATTAATCTGATGAAATCGCTGATGCCAGCGTTACGGGTGAACTGGGATAAACTATCAGCATGCAAGCAAAAGAAGGACGAAAGCGTCTCTGACTTCTTCACTAGATTTGAAGAGACCTTCGTAGACCACAGTGGGCAAGATATGAGTACTGAAGGAGGTCAGAGGTTGTTTGTCGACAAGTTTGTGTTTAATTTACTGCCTGAGCTTAGTAACAAGTTAAAGGATTCTGAGAGTGCATGGGCAGTGTTGACGACAGCACAGATACTTGCAACTGCTCAGTATTACGAGAATAGAGAGAAAGAAGAGAAGGAAAAATCAGAAAAGAAGACAAAAGACTTAAAAACTAAAGTTCTTTTGCAACAGGCATACCCGCCTCGCTCAAATCAGTCAGATTCACAGCAGCGACCCCAGTTTCAGCAACAGCCACAATTCCAGCAAGGGACGTCCCAAAGATTTAATTATGGTTTTCCCCGACAACAGTTAGCCTGGAATCAGTGTGCCTATTGTAAAAAGGAGGGCCATTATAAGAATGAGTGTCCAGTACTGCACACACAAACCAGTGGTGTCCCAGCTTATAGAGGTAGTGGTGGGTTTATGCAAGCTCCTAGAGGTAGAGGACGTGGTACAATGACTCCACAGGCTGATCGCCCATCAAATTATTTCGATCAGCAAAATGTACAATCTACGCAACCAGGTAGATCTCCACAGTATCATGTTGAGGATTACTATGAAAATAATGAAGAGATTCAGAAGAATGAGTACTAGGACAGCCACAGACAAAGAGAGGGAGTAGTATCAGTTCCAGTTGATCAGAGTGGACCTTATGTCGCAGTAGTTACATCAGGCGTGGTCGAACCGTTTCTGTTGGATACTGGTGCGGCAAAAAGTTCAATTATGCATGCGAAACTCCCTGGCGCACCTTTGTCTGGCTTAACGAACACTTCAGTAGGTTTCTCAGGCGCCCCTGTTCACAATCCTGTTTCTAGTCCTTTGTCAATTTCTGTTGGGCCATGCGAACTGGAAGCACCCCTTATTCTAACAACCGGTTGTAATGAGAATCTGCTTGGTTTAGATCTGTTGAAACGCCTGCATGCGACACTGTACTGTTCTCCTTCGGGAGTACAGCTCACATTGGGTAAGAGAGTCATTTCTCCAATGTACATGTCAATGAATAAGCTCCCACCGGAGCTGCGTTCTCTCCCTGATACTCTTTGGGCAACTGGTCCTAATGATGTAGGTCTTTTGGAAATTACCCCTTATGTGGTGAGTCTGAAAGCGAATGTTAAATTCCCACGAATACCACAATATCGGATTTCGAATGAAGGTGAACGTGCACTTTTACTGTTCGTGAAAGACTTGATACAGAAAGATGTGATAGAGGAAACTAGAGGAAATGTCTGCAATAGTCCTGTTCTACCGATTTTGAAACGCACTGACCCCTCCAAACATCCAATCTACAGATTTGTGATTGACCTCAGAGAGGTTAACAAAATAGTGATTCCACAGTTTCCTGTGGTACCAGATATCACTGCATTATTGACGTTGATTCCTGCCTCAGCCTCATGGTTTACAGTGATAGACTTGAAGAATGCCTTTTTCAGCATCCCGATAGCCGAGGAAAGTAGAGACATTTTTGGTTTCTCCTTAGGTGGTCGCAGTTTCAGGTTCAAGCGCGCTCCACAAGGTTATTGTGAGAGCCCTTCAATTTACAGCCAAGCATTAAAAAGTCAATTAGATGCTCTTGTACTTCCTCCTGGTGTTGCCCTGATCCAATACGTAGATGATCTCTTACTGGCTGCTGATGACAAGGAAACTTGCAAAACAGCTACAATTTCTTTATTACGTCATTTGTCAGACTTACATCACAAGGTCTCACCTTCTAAACTGCAATATTGTTGCCAAGAAGTGACCTACTTAGGTCATCTTTTGTCAAAGGAGGGAAGAAGGTTGACCCCAGAGAGAATCAAAGCAATTTCGCAGATGACTGTACCAAGCACACAGAGAGAAGTGCGTGCGTTTTTGGGTATTACGTCATACTGCAGGCAATGGATCCCAAATTTTTCTCTCATGGCAAAACCATTGGTAGCCCTCACTGGAAAAGGTGTTCCGAGCCCTTTGCCATGGTCTGATGAATGTCAACAGAGCTTCTCCGACTTACGTGATGCGCTGTGTTCAGCTCCTGTGTTGGGTACTCCTGACTACAGTAAGCCGTTTACTTTATATGTCCATGAAAGAGAAGGTTGTGCGTTGAGTGTTTTAACGCAACAATTTGGTGACAAACAGCGACCTTGTGCATATTTCTCATCCACATTAGATCCGGTAGCCAGAGCATTGCCAAGTTGTTTGAGAGCTGCAGCTGCAGTGTCTATTCGACAGTCTGCTGGACTAGTCATGAACAACATGTTAGTAGTCATGGTTCCACATGCTGTGGATACCCTCATGAATCGAACGAAAACTCAGCACCTTAACAGTGCTAGACTATCAGGCTATGAGCTGACGCTTTTGGCAAGTCACATTCAGATTAAGCGATGCAACATATTGAATCCAGCAACGCTGTTGCCGACTACTCAAGAGTCGAGTGATTCAGAGCCCCATGATTGTTGTTTTAGAACTGAGGAAGAGACAAAAGGTAGGATTGATTTAAAAGATACTCCGTTACTAGATCCAGATGGCACTTTGTACGTCGATGGGTCATGTTTTATACTACAGAATGGTGATGTGACGGCCGCGTATGCAGTTACGACCTTGAGTACGATTGTTGAGACCGCAAGAGTGAGTCAGAATTCTGCCCAAGCTGCAGAATTAATTGCATTAACAAGAGCGTGTGTTTTAGCTGAGGGAAAGAGAGTGAATGTGTTTACCGATAGCCAATACGCCTTCGGCGTAGCACATAGTTTTGGACGTCTGTGGAAAGAAAGAGGTTTTCTCACGTCCCATGGGACTAAGATCCAACATGGACAGTTAGTCAATGACCTGTTGGAATCTCTGACCCTACCGAATGAAGTTGCGATTGTGAAGTGCAGTGCACATCGAAAGATTACGGATGATGTTGGCCGTGGGAATGCGTTTGCTGATGAGGTCGCCAAAGAGACGGCCAAGAACATGATGAGTCGAATGTACGTTGCAACGTCTGCGAGATGGATTGCTGAATCAGGAATGTGTGAGAATACAATTGAAAGTGTGAAGGCAATCCAGAATGAAGCAACTGGAAATGAGAAGAATGAATGGAAGGAGAAAACGGGTAGAATGGATTCAAGTGGATGTTGGGTTGATTTATCTGAGCAGCAGCGTTGGATGCTACCCGATGCGTATGTACTTGCGGTAGTCACGATGGCGCATGGAGCGGCACACATTAGTTCGAAAGGGATTTGTAAGATGTTAGCTCCAGTATGGAAGAACGATGGAATTACTAAGTGTGCGGAAAGAGTGGTGAAAAATTGCATGATATGCCTGATGCATAATCCTGGCAAGGGAACCCCAACCCCAGTTGGTCACTTTGCTCCCCCTTCTTGTCCCTTTGAAGTGATTCAGTTGGATTTTATCCACATGGACAGATGTAATAATCTTAAATATGTCCTAGTGGTAGTCTGTGCCTTTTCAAGATGGATTGAGGCGTATCCGTTAAAAGATAACACTGCTATGTCTACTGCAAAAATCCTCCTCAAAGAGTACTTCCCCAGGTATGGTATGCCACGGATTGTTTGGTCGGACAATGGAAGTGAGTTTGTAGGGAAAGTTATGAAGAGTGTGTGTGCGGGTCTGGGAATCATCCAGAAATTCCACAGTGCGAATCACCCACAGTCAGCAGGCTTGGTTGAAGGGTACAATGGTACCTTGAAGCTAAAACTTGCTAAAATTCAAGCTTCCACTGGTCTATCGTGGCCAGACGCACTGCCTTTAGCTTTACTGTCCACCAGAGCGACTGTACACTCTCGAGTAGGGCTTAGCCCATATGAGATTGTGTTTGGTCGTCCTGCTAATGTTTGGGGAGTCCCTAGGCCAAAGGAATTCAAACAGATCGAATATCCAATGTTGATTGATTACCTTTTTGACCTGACTGCTAAATTGAGCCTTATTCATCAACAGGTATTTGAATCCTTGCCTAAACTGCCAGAGAGTCCAGGCCACACATTGAAACCCGGTGATCAAGTTGTGGTGCGGAATTTCGAACGAACCCGGAACCTCCAGCCAAGATTTGTGGGACCGTTTCAAGTGCTCCTGGCAACAAGAACTGCTGTACGCCTAGCTGGAAGAAAGAATTGGGTGCACGCTAGCCATACGAAGCGTGTCCCTCTCCCACTCCCCTACGACAACTGGGTTAGACAGGGATTTGGTGTATCCGAGACAGAACCTGTTCCTAGGCTCATTCCCTTCAGTGATGCAGAGTACATAACGGACAAACGAACTGTAACGCAGAACTCTGACACCCCACCAGGAACTGTTCCTTCGAACCCTGAACAAAGTGTTGTACAAAGTGAACATTTGTCACTTGCGGATTCGAACATTACTGCACCTGTAGACCAGCTATTTCAAGATCAGACAAGACCCGGAAAGTACAGATATTACCTACGTTCTCATTCTATGAACCAATAACATTGCATAATTACCTTTCTATTTGAAAACTGTTTTATCACATTTCCATTCAGTCAGGAAGTTTGCTCTATAATTTTTTTTGTGTTTTTTTTGTTTTTTTGTATTGTTCTCTCACCTTGCCATCTGGGTTACCGTAGGGTCGTAACGTGTGCCTTGTTTTAACTTGCAGGGAACCAGACACAAGGTCGGTTTCTTCTGTTTATTTTGGGAACCCCCAGGGTAGACAGAGGCAATTTTTAACCGGTACAAACCATCCGTTGCGAACGGTTGTAGAAGATGGAGCTTCCTGAACTGCGACGGGCTAACGTCATAAATGCTCGCAAGACAAAACTGTATGAAATATTGTATAGCAAATGTTTCCTAATGCAATGTGCTCTGACGTTTCTGATTGTTTTAATAACTCTGGTAGGCGGAATTATTTTTGGTATTCAACTGATCTTTGCACCTGTTACATCTACGGTATCTCCCCATGTTTCTGTTTCTCCGACTACTGTTTCTGTTCATTCTTTCCATCCTTTTCCTGCACATGAGCAATCTCGACGCTCTGAGTTTATAAATAACACTTTCATTCAGCTCTTGCACCAACACCAACTAGTGGTAAACACAACGAACTGCTGGGTGTGTGGCTTGATACCACATACCATGGACAAGGGTATCCCTGATCTGGTTCTGCCCTTTAGTTATAATGGATCATTCTGGGCATTTCAGACCATGTTCGCCTATGCTCTAGAGACCTATCCCCCGCGACCTCCGCGTTCCACTAGGTATAACTCCGCTAATAGAGCCTTGGTAAAGGGAATTACTGACATGGTTAGAGATGTCAATAACACTCCGTTTATTCCCAAGGATGAATTGCGAGTTTACATGGGTTGGAATGTTACGGAATATGGCATTACTTTGGGTGAGAACAAACGTAAAAGCTCGACTCCGATCTGGGTCGTACCCCACCAAGGTCAGGTCTGTTTGCAAGGAAATGGGAGAAATCCGAAAGCTCGACTAGGGAAGAGTGACTGTACCGAAACATACGTTTTCCCGTCACAGTTTTCCCCTGCATTCTTAGCTGCTAAGGGCACCTATATTGTTTGCAAAGACAGAGCATATACATGGCTGCCTGCTGACTTTTCAGGCTCATGTTATATTGCTCAACTGTTGCCTCCGACATACACTGCTGCACCGGATTATCACAAAACTAGAGTTGTGAGAGGTGTTTTCAATAAGGAAGACACTGCTGGCCAAGAAGCAGGAGACTTCTTCAAAGGTTTCCTTCCGTTCTGGGGGCCTATGGCCAACAGTAGAAACTTACGTCAACTAACACGGGTAGTTGAATCCACTATTACCGAGACTGCGGGTGCCCTTAGCAACCTGACAGCTGAGCTTCAAGCGGATCGCCTCATGACGTTACAGAATCGTATGGTCCTTGATGTATTACTTGCAGATCGAGGTGGGGTATGTAAGATGATCCAATCGAGTTGTTGTGTTTTTATCCCAGATAATGCGCCAACGGTATATAAGGCCATTTCTAAGTTACACAAAATCTCTGACTCTATTCATGTAGAGGAAGGTGACTGGTCACTAATGGGATGGTTCTGGAATCTGTTATCTGCGTGGGGATGGAAGGTTCTGATAGTCACTGGTGTTGCGTTGGTATTTTTATTCTCGTGCTGTCTCATTGTTCAGTGTGGTCCTGCCTTATGTGGCCTTTGTGTTTCAACATGCGTAAGAAGACCACCTGTTCTTGGAGATACGCCACAGGATAGAATAATGTTCCAGCAACATATCAGTGACCTGATGAACATAGAGATGGACTCTGACATAGAGTAAGTTATTGCCTATGTAAGGGCAAAAGGACGGTCTGAGGTTCTGCAGCGATCCGAACCCGTGTATTCGGTATCGTAGTACTGACACGATTTTGGTATCAATGAACCGTAAATGATCCATTTAATATATGACAGCGTTTTCGCTGCGCTACGAGCATGAATTCACTGAGAAATAGGGCATTCTGTTGTAAAGCCACGGCATCCATTTTAGATACGGCACCCATTTTGTTTCTTGCCCTCACATAGTCAATGAACGAGCAATGACCCCGGCAGAATCACCTTGTTAAGGACACGTAAGCCCGAGCCAGAGGGAGCTGACGCTGCGTGACTAGGCAGAATCAAGCTGCCTCCCCTGCCTGAGGCCAGCCCTGCTATACTGGTTCTCGTGTTCATTGTCCTGATTGAGAGGCCGAAGACGGTAGCCATGCCTGTTTATGATCCATAAACATCTCTATCCTACTTTTCTATCTCCTACACCTGGCTCTGCTCCTCTCCTTCTGGGCTTTTATGATGGGGAGGATACGATTTTTATGATGGGGAGGATCAGTCAAAGAATGGGGAACTGACAAAGGGACTTGATCGAATACTGAAAACCTACGACTAATTATTGTTTGGTGTATGTTTATTGTCTGTTTGGGATACCGGGTTGGGCATGAAAGATATTTGTGTAATGTTGCCTGAAGGCATATTTTATGTATTTAAGGTGCAACCCACTTTTTGCAAATCGAACAGTCTCGTAGATTCTGCCTTTGTGTGGTTCCTATGACTTCTGTGTCCCTGCAGTAAATAAACCTTGGTCTTTGACGCCACCATCGAGAAGCCCGCGTCTCTGTTTATTTGTGCACCAAGGCAGGAAGGAACTCAGGGGTCTTTGGGTGTTGTTTCCCTGACACCTCTGGACTCTTAAAAGTCCAGAACCTCAGCATAGCCAATAGGTCTCGCTTTTGGGACCTTCTAAGTATTTAGTTATGCAGCACAATATCCTTGGTGCAACATCATCAACTGTTGCATGGCTAAACACTTATAAGGTCCCAAAGGCGAGGCCTATTGGCTATGCACATGCACTCTGCTCAACTTACACCATGTTTCCCGGGTTTCACACGTATTTGTGCTCACTACAAGGGACTGTGTTCGACCTCATTGTCACAGGTCCAAATCCCGGCAAATTCACTCAGCCTTTCATCCTTTCTGAGGTCGAGAAAATGAGTACTATTAAGTTGGGTAACCAATAGACGTCTGTTATTCAGCGCCAAGATGCCCCTTTGCGGGTGAATGTGCGCTTTACAAATACACGTTATGTTATGTTACTTTGATGAACTGCCCACACCTAATGATAAAAACTATAACAAAAAGCATTAGAACAGGCAGTGAAAAATTGACAGCATTGCATAAACAAAAAAACTAGAACACATTTTTGGTGTTAATTCTGGTTTTTATTAGGGCACTTCAGTTGTATATAATGTTTTCTAGGTTATATATAAGGTGAAAAATTGGTTATAACACTTTTTTTATTATAACTTATAACTTTTAAACATGATGCACAACATTCACAATGCTCTGCAACATATATTAAAAACATTAACAAAACCAATAGCTCTCTCTAAACACTTATAAGGCCCCAAAGGCGAGACCTATTGGCTATGCCAATGCTTGCACTTCTGAGTATATTGATGGAATGTCTAAAGAAGTAGGAAAACATGTGCATAAGATGTGCTTTACAAAAGTAAAATGCAAATCTCTAGGGTGAATATTTCAGCTTGTGTGTGAATTAAAAAAAAATACTGCTCTGCTCTAAGCCGGTCTTCATTAAATTGTTGTGCCAGCTAAACAGATGTATTTTTTCACGATCGAAAATAACCTCACAGTCATTGTAAACAAGTAACCAGAGTTGGTTTTTCTGAGCTGGCTTTAATGGCTTCTGTTTCTCCTTTTGATTTCCTCTCCAGATTCTGTCAGGGATTTTTCATCTCTCGGGGTCCACACGTTGGGATTGAGGGCTGCCAAGTTTACCCCAGAGCAAACAAAGAGATTCCTGTCGGGCAGCAGCAGCAACGGAAGGTCGGACTGTGAGAAAACCGTGTCAATTGGTGACATTTCTGTGCACTGTTCTCAACTACAACACAAAGAAGCAACTCGAGAGATCAAGAAACACTTGTGGGGTTTGAAATTTTCTCAGAGGTAGGGGAGCTACTGTAACCGAACTCAATCTGAATATGGGCCGTTTTTCAAGAACGCTTTTCTAAAGAGTATCGCCGTCAGCCCTTGCTTTAAAAATGCCAGCCTGTGGCCTCCAGCTGATTCATATTCAGACGTGGAGTTTTGTATTTGTTTTCTGCTTTACCGCCGCGGTGGAAGTGCCCCCCAAATCCCTGCGTAATAACAGCCTGAGGTTTGCTGGTTAAGCTGATGTGCCTTGCGGGTTCTTCTGTGTGCACTTCAGACTGTTTGTTCTTGCACTGTAGTGGTCACTGGCGATTGTGCCTTCGTTTTCAGATATCTGTTACGAGGGCATGTTGTGAACGAGGCCTTTAAAGAGAGAGATGAGACTGCGTGGGAATAGAAGCCTCAGTACAACTACAATGTCAGGGTGTGCCTCGGGCAGTGTTGGGAACATTCAAAATACTCTGTTGTGCTCATGGTACCAGGAATCCGTTTTTTATAAAGTTACTGCATTATTACACTTTTTCGATGCACTGCCCCCAAACTTCCATGCAGGCTGAGTGCCGCCCTACTACCTTTGTTAGGGAACCACTGAGGAGGCATGGTGCACGTGTCTGAGATGATCGATGTAAAAAATAAAACAAGCTACTGCTGTCACGGGGAAGCTCTTCACTGTACAGTGCACAAGAACAGTACCACCGCCCTATACCAGTGGAAGAGGCCACACCGCACTCAGAAAAACAAGCGCCGCTGCGAAAGCACTGTGTTTGTTTAATTAGTAACATGAGCCAAGACAAGATAAGGGTAAGGGAGGAATGCAGCTGGCACAAAGCGCGCGTCTGCTCGCACCCGAGACCCCTAGGCCATGGGAGTGAAAGTTTAGAGGGAAGGCGGGACATGCACCCGTCTTTGGCCATTTTCATGCTTTCAATTATTGAAAGCCACATGCAAAGGACAATGGAATGTGTGGGAGGCACACCCACACGGAGAAGGCTCTTAGAAGTCTGAAGTGATTCCAAGAGCCCTCTAATAGTACAACGCATGCGCTGCGCTAGGCGAGATCTAAAAACACTGGGCATAGCAGTCACTCACATTCTGTTGTTCCCATGCGTTCATGGTAAATTACACAAATGTTTCTCACGAATGGTGCATTATTATATGAAGTAGCATAATGGTGTAATTTAAGGAATTTTGCGTGGCAAGCACAATTTAAATTTCTCCTGACCTAATTATATAAACGTTGAAAATGCTAGGAGTTAGGAAAAGTATTCCCCCACTTTGAACAGTTATAAAATTATGTTTGGCACTGCGCAGGTAAAGCTACTTCGTGCGTAATTAGGTCTAGCTTCCAAGCCACTTGTGCATAATTGGAGCCATTTCACATGACCGTACTGGGAAGTTAAATAAGCCAATTAGGTGGAAGCAATGGAGAGTATGTTTCATCGGAAAAGCAGGCACCATGTGACACTGTGTAGGAGTGTCATAGCGCATAGTTCTGAAGTCAGCACAACAAACATGGAAATGTGCGTAAAGCATTTAAAAAATGATATCCTTTTTTACAGGATTCCTACCACAAGAAACTCATTTCAGACATGTGGTCCCATTTCGCCACTCGTCTGTCGCAAAAACACAATGTCTACTACAGCCTAGAGTGGTCTGAAATTCTAATGCTGCAATTCCAGAAGTAAATATGATGAAAGATTTACAAGTCTTAAAATTTGAATACGGATTGTGGAATCTGCTTCAAACTGAACATAAAGTTCCGCTTCCAAAACAACCATCTAATTTATAGAAAAACCTAATTGATTGAAAACATTATTTGAGAAAGCACAAAGGCAGGCTAGCCTCTTTATTATTTATCACAGTATAGGCCTCCACATTATAACACGCTATTCTTTCAATTATGGTTTTCCTGTGGGATAGAAATCCAACTATCCTATGACCATAGTGCCTCTAACAGCTCTTCATTATTAAACAGAGTGTACTCTGAAGCAATTAATGAAATGAAATGAAATGGTAGCAAAGTGCCATGATGACAAATGAAGAGCTCTTCGCCATGGGAAGAGAGAATGCGGCATTAAACTCGAGCAGCATGATGGCACATTATTTTGAATGGGCAAATATGGATGCATTGTCATTCCTCACAGCCTTACAGTGTCTACCCAGGTATTATCTTATTAAAAATGATGTTCAGGTTTTGGGGCTCCTGTGACAACGTTCAGTGGCCTCTCAAGGCACAGATCACAACAACACAATGTTAAACAGAAAAAGCCCTATTATCGAAGTTTGTCTGTCTTGAACAAAAAAGCTGATCTCTTTGTGAAAATTCCCCGATAATCATTTGCAGAATTAGTATCAGGTGATATTTGGAAGGGTAAATAAGCTCACGCCTCGCAGGGGTGTATCTATCAAAGGTGCAGCAGCAGGGCCAGACTGGGATTGTAAACCAGCCATGGCTACTGCATGGGCCGGCCGGGAGGCAGGCTGGGGGGAGGGGGGAGTTGAGGGGGGATTGGAGGGAACACTGTTGCTGCGCTGTTACAAGTGGCTGATTTTGCAACATTGAAAAAACGGCTGCCAGTAACAAAAAGCATTAAAAATGCAACAAGTCTCGGCTTGTTAAAAGTTAAAGCAATTCTGTTTGTAATTAGGTGGCTTTTTAGCTTTGGTTTTATTAGTGTTTTTCAAACTTTCATATTCATAATATGTATGCATATATGTATATGTATGCATGCATTTATATTTGTATTTATATAGATATGCAGATGTATATACGTTTATATATGTATGTATATGTATATATATATGTGCATATGTGTGCGGGTAGAGAGAGGTAGAGAGGTGTAGAGGCAGAGGGGTAGAGAGGCAGAGAGAAAGGTAGAGAGAGAGGTGTAGAGAGTAGAGAGTAGGGAGTGAGTAGTAGAGAGTGGGTAGAGAGAGTACAAGAGTGTAGTATAGAGTAGTAGAGAGTAAGGAGTAGAGAGTGAGTGAAGAACCGGGCTCATTAAGCCTGGCGGCGCAGGGTACGCCTGGAATCTTCTGAGTTCGCCTTCCAAATTACAGACACACGGAACACTCTGTTTGGCATAGGAACTTCAATTTATTAGCTGCAGCTAGGTACAGTTGTCCTAGAAGTACATCAGTGGTAGGTTCTCAGGAGACTGCCACTTCAATCCGTGGCTCACAATCTTTTGTAGCGCTTGAATCCCCTAAAGCAACAACCCCCTCAATGTGCAATAAAAATACAAATCATCTACAAGAAAACATTCCTTGTCCAAGATACAGGATAACGGGTAATAGAAATTCCTTCCCTAAGGTCGTGTTCTCTACCCGACCCTATAGGTCAGGTGGCATAGCCATTCCTTGGTTAAATTAATTTACGACAGGACGTGTTTGCGTGTTGAAGATGGTGATTCGTAAAACAACTGGAGAGGCCGAGAACGGTCACCAAGGGTCAACAGATGGTTATCTCGGGATTAGTTGCTTCGAGACAGATCTCAGAATGGACTTAGCTCAGGGAAATAGGAAAGATCGTGTAATATGCGCAACAGTATAGAATGTGAAAGAAACGCTACGAAGGTTGAAGGTGCCTGAGTGAGGGCAACAGCGTAATGGTGTTACTAGGAAAGATGGGGCTGTATTTGAATTTCCTCAGACCCTCCTTTTGCCATTACTCAGGAAAAGAAACCAGAGGCTGTTGTTAATCTGAATCGACTTCAATAGCCATGAAATCTACAAGCTGTTGTTGCAGCATTATCTTTGTGTTCGCTGCTTTCTGTGATACCGGATTTGGAACACACAGGGTGGCGCAGAGCCCGCATATAGCTGGACCACATTGTAGGCCAAGGCAACATGAGAAGAGAATAGCCAAAGTCGCTCCGACAAAGGTAAGAATCTTCCATCCCCATGTAGACAGTGGTCCCCCAAACCATCCCATCAGAGACCAATTCCCTTCATCCTGGTGAACGGACTCAGCGATCTTATGTATTGAATTGAATTGAATTGAATTGAATAGGCTCTTATATAGCGCATGGCTACTCGAAAGCATCCCAGCGCTCAACAAGGATCACCCAAGGACAAGAAAAGTACCATTAACTAGAGCACAGCTCTATGTCCTCGGAAAGAGCCAGGTTTTCAACTTCTGCCGGAACACAAGCAAACAAGGCTCCTGGCGAAGAGTCAGAGGAAGGGAGTTCCAAAGCTTGGATGCATTTAATGAGAAAAGACGCCCACCAGAACGAGATCTATTTATTCGAGGGATCACAGCCAAGTTTTGATCATTGGACCGAAGATTTAGAGGGGATTTGTGGGGAATGACCACATTTTCTAAAATGGGAGGGCCTTTCCCATGGAGGAGTTTGTGTGTCAAACACAAAGATTTAAAGAAAACCCGCTCTTTCACCGGAAGCCAGTGAAGGGATTTGAGAGAGGGTTTGGCTGATGTGCGGTGGTTGACACACATTAAAAGTCTTGCCGCCGCATTCTGAATGACTTGAAGTCGCTTAGTCGTAGAGGCTGGTACTCCTAAGTACATGGCATTCCCATAATCTATCCTAGAAAGGATCAGAGATTGTACTAGGATTTTTCTGGCCCTTTCTGGCAGTTGTGGGAGGATTTTTCGTATGGTTTTTAGAATCCCAAAGCAGGTAGCAGCAACTTTTCTGGCCTGAGTTCTGAACGTAAGTTCCGCATCGAGCCAGAGCCCAAGGCTTTTAATTTCTGATTTAGAAGTAGGGCCCGGCCTCATACACGCAGGCCAGAAGGTTGCGTTGTCAAAGCTAGCCTGCCGTCCCAACAACAACAGCTCTGTTTTCCCACCATTCAGTTTGAGGTGGGACTGGTCCAACCAGCGTGCTACAGCCTCTAGACAGTTACGCAGCTGCAGCGGAGACTGTCTAAACTGATTCAAGGAAAGCACCAGCTGAGTATCGTCGGCGTAGCTCACCAGCTGGGCCCCGAAAGGGGCCACTATCCCCGCCAGAGGAGCCATATACACATTAAACAACGTGGGGCTGAGGGACGACCCCTGCGGAACACCACATTGTAATGGAACCGGACCAGAGCAAAAGTCATTCTTAAAGACCTTAAAAAATCTGTCCTCAAGGAAAGATTCCAGCCACTTAAGAGCCTTGCCCGTGATTCCCACATTACTAAGACGGGTAACCAGAGTGTGATGGTTAACTGTGTCGAAGGCGGCACTGAGGTCCAGGAGGATAATGGCTGCGCTGCCACCGTCATCCAGAATCCTCCTGGCATCCTCCACCACCCTCAACAGGGCTGTTTCTGTTCCCTGTCCTTTCCTGAATCCAGTTTGTGATGGATGAAGCAAATTATAAGTTTCCAAAAAGGAAGCTAATTGTGAATTGACAAATTTCTCAGTAAGTTTACTGATGCCCGGTAGTAAGGAGATAGGGCGATAGTTGGAAAAATCCCCTGGGTCCAAACTAGGTTTCTTAAGTAAGGCCCTAACCATTGCTATCTTCCATTCTCTAGGCACAATGGCAGAGATCAAAGAGGCATTTACCATATTCACAATTGATTTGCTAACAGTTGGAAGGACAGCATTTAAGATGCTCATCGGGGCAGGATCACACGGGGAGCCACTCTTTATGGCATTCAGCAAGGTAGGCAGGAGATCCTCCCTGAGAGGAGAGAAAGCGGAAAGCCTAGGATGATCCGATTGATACTGACTAACAAATGGCGCTTTAGAGTTGATTGAGGAAAGTGGGGGAAGCGAATCAATGATCTTTTTAATCTTGGTACGAAAGAAAATCGCCAATTCCTCACATCGGCTAGCTGCTTCATCTGAATCAGGCCGCGGATCGGGGACTTTAGTCAGTAATTTCACTATTCTAAATATCTCCCTGGGAGCATTGGCAGAGGACTCGATTTTACTAGCAAAGAAAGCAGATTTAGTGTTAATCAGGGCGGTCTTGTATTTCTTTAGAGCCGCTCTGTATCTGCTTTTTTTTTCACTGCTACACTCTCTCCTCCATTGCCTCTCTTCCCTCTTACACTCTTGTTTGAGAGCTCTTAGCTCCTGATTAAACCACGGATGCTTGGTGAGGCCTTTCTTAATTGTGATCGATTTTTTAGGCACCAAACTGTCCAAGGAGCGTTCTATCCACAGGTTGAACTCCTGATTAGCTCTCTCCACGTCCAAGTGGATTGAAGGTTCAGTATGCTTCAAGATGTTTATCCATTTAGAGAGGTCGAGCTTGGACCAATGCCTAGCTAGCCCTTTACAAAGATTTGAGGACGAGCAAGGCTGAGCCACCTTCCAACCAAAAGCAACCACCATATGGTCGGACCAGGGGACCGGGACGGGTACCTCGATGACGAGGCTAGGAATGTTACAAAAAACAGGGTCCAGCAAGTTACCCTTTGAGTGAGTAGGATGTGATACCTTTTGGCTTAGGCCATAACTACCTAGATCCTTTATAACTTCTAAAGCGGCCAGATCCGAGTGTTTATTAAAATGAAGGTTAAAATCTCCCAGCACCAGAAAGTTAGAGACAGTAGTGGCTACATCCATCATTGTTTCAATCAGGTTTTCCTGAAAAAGCCCCAAAGGGCCCGGGGGGCGGTAGATCAGGAAGCCTGAAAAAGAAGTAGCTGGGGATATTGTAATAGCAAAGTGAGCACTCTCACTGTCCGAAATTGAAAGCTCGAGTAAGCGGCAAGTGATGTAGTCCTTATAGATGATGGCGATCCCTCCCCCGGTTTTAGCGACTCTATCCTTGTGCTGAATCAGATATCCAGGGGGAAATGACCGCACAATATCCGGATCTGAAGTGGGGCTCAGCCAAGTTTCCGTAAGAAACAGGATATCCAGAGATTTGTTAACAAGTGAGTGAGAAATTTCAACAGCATGTTTGGGCAATGAGCGGCAATTTACTAGTGTCATTTTTAAATCCCGTTCACATCGACTTCTCAACTTATCACTCTCTGTAGTTCTAAATGCACAGGTCGTACACAAAAATTGTCCACGAGCTAAATTTAACGCATGATGGCAGTTCATGGGTATGTTGCTCTTTAATGATAGTAAAGACTGACATGAATACGCAAGAGGCAACATACCTACTGAAGCAGACAGTCCTGGCCCTAGGCCCGACCGTGCGCGAACGGGCGCAAACGGGCTTACCTCTGGCGCACCTCCGGCGCATAAACGGCGCTCTCGCTGCGCTCGACCGCTGCGCGTATCCATGAGTCGTTTAAGTAGGCTGACGACCTGACCACCGGAGCGCTAGAGCACTAATAACAATGGCGCTCCCAAACGGACCTTCCTCCCCCAAATATGGCAGCAATATCGGGACAGGGACCAGCTCTAAAAGCGGTGAAATCACCGATTTAAAGTGCAAGAAATGCGTGACTGGGGAGATAGCTCAACATCCGATGCCACAGATTAAAAACAGGGCAGAACAAATAAAGTCCAACATAAATACAAAACGAGGGGTAAATTAAAAACACACCACAGCAGAGGCTGTGCAAATGGCAGCGTATTCCAGTAGCAAGCAGCGCTTCCAGCACCCAAGGGTACCTTGTTCTAACTGACCCACCTGAGTATGGGATTTAAGTAGGCTGACGACCTGACCACCGGAGCGCTAGAGCACTAATAACAATGGCGCTCCCAAACGGACCTTCCTCCCCCCAATATGGCGGCAATATCGGGACAGGGACCCGCTCTAAAAGCGGTGAAATCACCGATTTAAAGTGCAAGAAATGCGTGACTGGGGAGATAGCTCAACATCCGATGCCACAGATTAAAAACAGGGCAGAACAAATAAAGTCCAACATAAATACAAAACGAGGGGTAAATTAAAAACACACCACAGCAGAGGCTGTGCAAATGGCAGCGTATTCCAGTAGCAAGCAGCGCTTCCAGCACCCAAGGGTACCTTGTTCTAACTGACCCACCTGAGTATGGGATTTAAGTAGGCTGACGACCTGACCACCGGAGCGCTAGAGCACTAATAACAATGGCGCTCCCAAACGGACCTTCCTCCCCCCAATATGGCGGCAATATCGGGACAGGGACCCGCTCTAAAAGCGGTGAAATCACCGATTTAAAGTGCAAGAAATGCGTGACTGGGGAGATAGCTCAACATCCGATGCCACAGATTAAAAACAGGGCAGAACAAATAAAGTCCAACATAAATACAAAACGAGGGGTAAATTAAAAACACACCACAGCAGAGGCTGTGCAAATGGCAGCGTATTCCAGTAGCAAGCAGCGCTTCCAGCACCCAAGGGTACCTTGTTCTAACTGACCCACCTGAGTATGGGATTTAAGTAGGCTGACGACCTGACCACCGGAGCGCTAGAGCGCTAACAACAATGGCACTCCCAAATGGACCTTCCTACCCCCAATATGGCGGCAATATCGGGACAGGGACCCGCTCTAAAAGCGGTGAAATCACCGATTTAAAGTGCAAGAAATGCGTGACTGGGGAGATAGCTCAACATCCGATGCCACAGATTAAAAACAGGGCAGAACAAATAAAGTCCAACATAAATACAAAACGAGGGGCAAATTAAAAACACACCACAGCAGAGGCTGTGCAAATGGCAGCCTATTCCAGTAGCAAGCAGCGCTTCCAGCACCCAAGGGTACCTTGTTCTAACTGACCCACCTGAGTATGGGATTTAAGTAGGCTGACGACCTGACCACCGGAGCACTAGAGCGCTAACAACAATGGCGCTCCCAAATGGACCTTCCTCCCCCCAATATGGCGGCAATATCGGGACAGGGACCCGCTCTAAAAGCAGTGAAATCACCGATTTAAAGTGCAAGAAATGCGTGACTGGGGAGATAGCTCAACATCCGATGCCACAGATTAAAAACAGGGCAGAACAAATAAAGTCCAACATAAATACAAAACGAGGGGTAAATTAAAAACACACCACAGCAGAGGCTGTGCAAATGGCAGCGTATTCCAGTAGCAAGCAGCGCTTCCAGCACCCAAGGGTACCTTGTAGCTTAGAGATGTCTTGGTATACTGTAGGGGCGTTGTCTGGAATAAAAATGCAACAGCTAGATCTGATCAATCTGCATACGCCCCCACGGTCAGCAAGGATGATATCTAATACCATCCTGTTCTGAAGGGTGACAAGGTGGTCAGCAATGAGTTCTGCAGTGAGGTTACTCAAAACTCCAGCCGTTTCATTGACAGTGGCTTCTACAACTCGAATTAGTTGTCTTATGTCTCTACTGTTGGCTATTGGGCCCCAGAATGGAAGGAGTCCTTTCAAGACATCCCCGACTCCCTGTCCTGACGTATCCTGGTCAGACATCACCCTTCTTTTCTGTAAATGATGCTTGGCATCTGCTATATATGTAGGGGGCAACAACCAAGCGATATAACAAGTGCCTCTCCAATTACCTGGTAGAGAAGTGTAAGCCTTATTTCCACACACGAAGTATGTATTACGTGAAGTAACCATGCGAGGCCAATCTGTCCCGTTCAATGTCACAATATGTTGGCAATTTCTTGTACCTTTGTATTCTAACCCTCCTTTCCTAATACAGAATGGTGCTTGTCCAGGTACCACTAGAAAAGTTTGTCCTTTTCGAGAGGTTCTATTAGAGGGCAGAAAATACAAATCCGTAGATTTGGTTTGGCGATCAGCAAATTCTGACTTCTCACTATCCGTCCCATATATCCTTTTTCTGTCCCGCCAACATAAATGGTATTGATGTACTCCCAAGCTCCTTACTTCTCGAGTATCCCCATCTCCAGAAAATACCCAACTGGCGCTCAATTCCCACCATGCACTACAAGAGCCATTAAATGAAAGAGGAAGGGTAATGTATGGCATTTCAGTATTCACCAAACTTGGCAGAAGACCACAAACCCAACAGTTCGTCGCATTAGTGGCCAATTGATGTTGGTGTAGCATGGAAACAAATGTGTTGTTGCGGAATTCACTCCTTCTTGACTCAACATGAGGTGGTAGAGTGACATGTGTATGCATTTCAACGGTAACTTTGGGAGTAGGCTGTGTAAAAATTATGTGTAGTCCCCATCCTATACACGACAATATAATACACATCAAAATCAATATTATTAAAGCCACTACAAAACGATTATGCAATAATTTACAATGCTTCGTGCTCATTGTTTGTGTTTTGTCCATTCCCTTGTTAACAGTCATTTCCAGCTCTAAATATTGCCCGTGACGGGAGGTTGCTTCACTCAGCCGTATTTGTCTGTAGTTCTTTATACTTTCCTACAAGTCCCACAGGCCTAGAGCCACATCTTGGGTCACAATTCTGAGACTTACGGCCCTGCAATCATGTGGAAATCGGGATAAAGACAAAGTCAATGAAGCACAATTGAGGTATTTTTGTTCAGTCTGGGCCTCAAATCGTACCTCCGGGAACCAGGTACAGTTTGCTCTTGGAAAAGGAGGTGTGGTTTAGTAGTGTCCAACTTCCAGCAAAGTCTAGGCGTGCATCGCTGAATAGTCCAAATCTTGGTATTCTTCCGGTTTCAGAGTCGCTAATTCGTTGATGAACCCATTGATCATAAGGCAATGGTAGGGGCACTTTCTTGCAATGTACCCCATGTACCCAGTTCTTTTTGCCGACCACCTTTACTGCAGTACGCGTCGTCAGTAGTACCTGACGAGGTTCTCTCAAGCGAGGTTCCAAGTTCTTTGTCCTCTGGAAGTTTTTAACGCAGACCCAGTCTCCCGGCCTATTGGTGTGACCAGGATCCGTTGAAGCCTGGGGCAAAGTATCTTGTACCTGTTGGTGAAGGACACGTAACTTAGTGGTTAGATCATGTAAATAGTCAATCAACAATGGATGCTCTATCTCCGAGTATTTCTTTGGCCTTGGGACTCCCCAAACATGTGCAGGGCGTCCAAAGACAACCCCATAAGGACTAAGCCCCATACGGGAATGGGTGGTTGTTCTGGTGGATAAGAGAGCCAAGGGCAAGGCATCAGGCCAGGCAAGACCCGTGCTGGCTTGTATTTTCGCCAGTTCAAGCTTAAGGGTGCCATTATAGCATTCCACCAAACCTGCTGACTGAGGATGGTTTGCTGTGTGGAACTTTTGCTTAATGCCAAGGCCTGTACATACTTTCTGCATGATCTGACCCACAAATTCACTTCCGTTGTCACTCCAAATAATTCTCGGTAACCCAAATCTTGGCAGAAACTCCTTCAAAAGGACTTTTGCCGTGGATAGAGCAGTATTATCTTTCAGGGGATAGGCCTCTACCCATCGGGAGAAGGCACATACCACAACAAGAACGTACTTCAGATTGTTACATCGTTCCATGTGGATGTAATCTATTTGTAAAACTTCAAAAGGGTAAGTTGGGGAAGCAAAGTGTCCTGCTGGTGTTGGTGTTCCCGTCCCCGGGTTATGCATCAAGCATACAATACAATGCTTAACCAGATTGTCTGCACATTTAGAGATCCCCATATTCTTCCATACCGGAGCCAGAAGCTTGCATATGCATTTAGCGCTAATATGGGCTGGACCATGTGCCATGGTAACTACTGGGAGTACATAAGCATATGGTAACAACCAGCGTTGATGTTCTGACAAGTCTGTCCAGCACCCTGTCATATCCAATCTTCCTATACTTTCTTTCCACGTACTCAATTCTTTCTCTGTGGCCTCTGCCTGGATCATTTTCACACTGTCCACAGTATTCTCACACATCCCTCCTTGTGCAACCCATCTAGCAGAGCCCGCAGCATACATGCGGCTTGTAGTGTCCCTAGCTGTCTCTTTCGCTATGTGGTCTGCGAAAGCATTTCCTGGACCTACATCATCAGTGATCTTCTTATGTGCACTACACTTCACAATCGCTATCTGAGTGGGCAAGGTGAGTGATTCAAGGAGGTCATTTACCAATTGGCCATGCTGTATCTTAGTGCCATGGGATGTGAGAAACTCTCCTTCCTTCCACAGACGGCCAAAACTATGGGCCACTCCAAACGCATACTGACTATCAGTATACACATTCACCCTTTTTCCTTCAGCCAACACACAAGCTCTAGTCAGTGCTATCAATTCAGCTGCCTGGGCTGAGTTATATATAATACGCGCTGTTTCTACAACAGTGTATAAGGTAGTGACTGCATAAGCTGAGGTCGTTTCACCATTGGGAAGCTTAAAACAAGAACCGTCCACCCATAAGGTCCCATCTGGGTCCGGGAGTGGAGTATACTTTAAATCAACTATGCCTTTTGTCTCTTCCTCCGTGCAGAGGAAGCAGTTGTGTTGCTCCTGAGTGTTATTTTCTACTGGAATTGGCAGCAATGTTGCCGGGTTCAAGGTATTACATCGCTTAATGTGTATGTGGCTAGCCAAGAGCGTCAATTCGTACCCCGAAAGGCGTGCACTTGTGAGGTGTTGGGTCTTTGTTCTATTTAGGAGGGTGTCTACTGCATGCGGTACCATGACAATAAGGGTATTATCTAATACCATATCCGGGACAACAGGGAATTGAGGTACCACAATCTTGTTGACCTCTCTGAGATCAATCACAAAATGATAGACAGGTGGCTGGGAAGGGTTGGTTCGTTTAAAAACAGGCAGAACAGGGCTATTGCATACATTTCCCCTAGTCTCTTCGACTACATCGTTTTGTACCAAATCATGAACTATAGTCAAAAGAGCTTTTTCGCGGTCACTGGAAATTTTATATTGTGTAATGCGAGGGAATTTAGTATTAGGCTTGAGTGTTACAATGTAGGGAGGAATCCGCAGGAGGCCCACATCATTGGGGCCGGTGGCCCAGAGGGTGGCTGGAAGAGATTGTAATTCAGGGGGAAGCTGATCTTTAGACAAGTACATCGGTGAGGTCAATTTCTTACCTAAGGTAAGACGTACACCAGAAGGGGAACAGTGTAATGTCGCATACAATCTCTTCAATAAATCCAAGCCCAACAAATTTTCACCACAACCAGTTGTTAAAAGGAGCGGGGCCTCCAATTTGTAAGGACCTATTGAAATGGGCAAAGGGCATGAAACTGGGTTTTGAACTGGGGCGCCAGAAAAACCTACAGAAACATTTGTACAGCCAGACAAAGGTGCCCCAGGGAGTTTAGAGTGAATCATAGAGCTCTTTGTTGCACCAGTGTCTAATAGGAATGGCTCTGTAACACCTAGTGCTTCCACATCAACATAAGGCCCACTTTGGTCCACTGGAACTGATACTACTCCCTTACTTTGTCTATGGCTGTCCTAGCTAGGTTGGGAATTCTGACTCTCATCCTCAGTATAGTAATCACTGTTGTAATAGTTGGTAGACTGAACATTTTGCTGATCAAAATAATTTGTGGAGTTTCCAGGGGGCATGGAACATTGGTTATTAGGCGGCGTACCTCGTCCTCTAACTCTTGGTGCTGACTGATAACCACCCTGGCCTTGTGACGCGGGAATACCGCTCGTGCGCTGTAACAAAACCGGGCAATTATACTTTAAATGGCCTTTTTCTTTACAGTAAGCGCATTGATTTTGGCCCAGTGGGGGTCGGGGAACGAAAGGCCCAGACCTCTGCAACTGTCTCTGGAATTGTGGAGACGGCTGATCTTCACGTTGGGCAGGGCGAGGAGGATAAGCTTGTTGCAAAAGAACTTTTGTTTTCAACTCTTTGTATCAAGATTCTCTCTTTCCTCTTTATCCCTATTTTCATAATACTGGGCAGTAGCCAATATCTGGGCCGAAGAGGAGACCGCCCACGCACTTTCGGAATTCTTCAACTTATTAGATATTTCCGGAACCAAATTTGACACAAATTTGTCTACAAACAACCGTTGGCCACCTTCCGTGCTCATATCCTGACCACTATGATCGATGAACGTCTCCTCGAAACGAGTGAAGAAATCAGAGACGTTTTCATCCGCTTTCTGCTTACAAGCTGCTAACTTATCCCAATTAACTCGCAGAGGGGGTATCATAGTTTTCAGTAAGGCAATGATCCTAGCTGGGAGTTCTGTAATTAGAGCCTCAGGTTTGGAAACCACCCACCTGGAGTCTGTCCGCGGCGAGTATGGCAGCCCAATCACCCCCCAGTTCCCCGGGATGGTCCTCCTTCCGAATCCCAGCCCATAACGGTTGTGGGACCACATTACCCATTAGCATGTATATATCGGCCAAATTCATAATACATGCATCGACAGTTTGGGACAACTCCTTGTAGTACCCAGCAGGAGTTTTACGGGGGTCCGGTAAGGACTGCTTAAGGGCCAATACCTCAGATCGTTTCCAAGGAACGTGTACCCACACACGTTGAAAGTGAGCAGGTATAAGAGGATTAGCACCCTGAGCTGCAACCTCTTCTCTCCATACTGGGGGAACCTCTCTCATGGGATAGTATTTTAATTTTCGCCTGACGGAGGAATCGCGTTTTGGCAAGGACCGGCAGGCAAGCATCATTCTAAAAGTGACAAGCGTTCCTACCGCGTCCTCAACCTCTGCGCCCACGATCAGCGCTTTATCAAACTCGGCCTGTACATCGAGCAGGCCCTGAGGGGCTCGTCCCAATCCCATATCCTCCCACTCTTGACTTAAAATGTTACACGTAGTATCAAAAACATATCTCTGCGTTGGTGCCTCCCACTGCTGAACGGTGACCATAATATCTTGCACACTATACTGGGGGCCATTCGTGATCCACATTCGGGCTTGAAGATCTAGCACTTCCCGTTCCTCCGGACCTGGGAGCTGACTACGAGTTTGTCTACGAGGAGAACAGGGGTCATTTGAAATGTCCCAAAGAGAGGGGACAAAAGGCCAGAAATGGTATCGATCATTCGCCTCCGGGCGGAGGGAGAATTCGGCATTAGGACAGGAGACAGAATATTGGGCGGGGCAGAAGAGGGAGTAACATTTACGAAGGGAGCCGAAGGGAAGGGAGAGCTCGGTAAAACCGGAGAAAGCTGTGGTGGGGGTGCAGGAACCGATTGAGGAGCAACAGGTAGGACAACAGGCGGAACAGGCGGGGCAGGTGCTAATAATAAAGGTGCATTCGCTCCGGGGGCAGGCGGTAATCCAAAAGGTACATTAGCTCCTTGCACATAGGGCGGGGGTAATCTCAACAGATGGGACATTAAAGGATCCTTCTCAGGGTCCACATTTTTCTCCGTAGGGGAAGTTGGCAACACTGGGTAACATTTATCTACAGCCATACGATGTTGCATATCTGAGACCTCAATCGCATGATCGGTTTCATTATTTTCAAACTGTTGTGCAGCTTGTAAGGTAGACATATCCCTCCTATCTGTTTTAGCTTGTTTTATTTCTTTCTGTTTGGCCTCCTTACGCCATAAGCGAAAAGAGTCAAACATAGCCGGCCGGACTTTTCCCTTAAACAAAGTGTTCTCCAAATTATCTAAAATATTGAGCTCAAAACTGCCGTTCTGTGGCCATCGTAAAACACCATCTTTCCTAGTATAGCGAACCCATGCCTCATTAAAAGCTATGGGGCCAATACCATGTTTAGAATATACTTTATAAGTGGAAGTTCCGGCCGGAGGAATTGGACAAGAGTCCTCCAGTCGGGAAGCCCTATCGCGATTACAACAAAACCATCTTCCAAACTTACTGAAACCAGGCATCGCTACCACAATAGTTTCTTTACAAACTTCAAGGGGTTAATTAGTCACTTATAGTACAAAAGCTGCACTCACCCCTCGGTTTCGGCTTTTGCAAAAGTCGAATAAAGACAAAACAAAGACAAAGGAGTGGCCACTATACTTAACTTAACCAGATGTTTCCGTACGCCAACAGAGGTCCGTCTGATGTCTCGCGATACCAATTACCAAGGGAGCCAAAGCGTGGCCGCAGTCAGGGCAGCAGGTCTTTGCAGCCGTTGGAAGGGAGAAGCCACACGGTAAAAAACCTTCGGTCCACTTACGACATGCAGGGGTCGATCACGTGGTGCGCGTCCTCCGGAATTTCCTTGTGGGGCTCCTCACAATCCTCGGGCTGGACCCACGACCTCTGAAGCGGCCTCACAGAGGGCACCAATTGAAGAACCGGGCTCATTAAGCCTGGCGGCGCAGGGTACGCCTGAAATCTTCTGAGTTCGCCTTCCAAATTACAGAGACACGGAACACTCTGTTTGGCATAGGAACTTCAATTTATTAGCTGCAGCTAGGTACACTTGTCCTAGAAGTACATCAGTGGTCGGTTCTCAGGAGACTGCCACTTCAATCCGTGGCTCACAGTCTTTTGTAGCGCTTGAATCCCCTAAAGCAACAACCCCCTCAATGTGCAATAAAAATACAAATCATCTTCAAGAAAACATTCCTTGTACAAGATACAGGATAATGGGTAATAGAAATTCCTTCCCTAAGGTCGTGTTCTCTACCCGACCCTATATGTCAGGTGGCATAGCCATTCCTTGGTTAAATTAATTTACGACAGGACGTGTTTGCGTGTTGAAGATGGTGATTCGTAAAACAACTGGAGAGGCCGAGAACGGTCACCAAGGGTCAACAGATGGTTATCTCGGGGATTAGTTGCTTCGAGCCGGGTCTCAGAATGGACTTAGCTCAGGGAAATAGGAAAGATCGTGTAATCTGCGCAACAGTATAGAATGTGAAAGAAACGCTACGAAGGTTGAATGTGCCTGAGTGAGGGCAGCAGCGTAATGGTGTTACTAGGAAAGATGGGGCCGTATTTGAATTTCCTCATGAGTAGTAGAGAGTAGTAGAGAGTGTGTAGTACAGAGTAGAGAGTAGTAGAGAGAGTAGGAGAGAGTAGTAGAGAGTGAGTAGTAGAGAGTAGTAGAAAGTGAGTAGTAGAGAGTGAGTAGTATAGAGTAGTAGAGAGTGAGTAGAAGAGAGTAGTAGTGAGTAGTAGAGAGTGAGTAGTAGAGAGTGAGTATTAGAGTGTGAATAGTAGAGAGTGAGTAGTAGAGAGTGAGTAGTAGTGAGTAGTAGAGAGTGAGTAGTAGAGAGTAGTAGAAAGCGAGTTGTAGAGAGTGAGTAGTAGAGAGTGAGTAGTAGAAAGTAGTAGAAAGTGAGTAGTAGAGAGTGACTAGTAGGAATAGTACAGTGTGAGTAGAGAGTAGAAGAGAGTAGTAGTGAGTAGTAGAGAGTGAGTAATAGAGAATAGTAGAGAGTGAATAGTAGAGAGTGAGTAGTGGAGAGTAGTAGAGAGTGAGTAGTAGAGCGTAGTAGAGAGTGAGTAGTAGAGAGTAGTACAGAGTGAGTAGAGAGTAGGAGAGTAGTAGTGAGTAGTAGAGTGAGTAGTAGAGAGTGAGTAGTAGAGAGTAAGTAGTAGAGAGTGAGTAGTAGAGAGTAGTAGTGAGCAAGTAGTAGAGTGAGTAGTAGAGAGTGAGTAGTAGAGAGTGAGTAGAGTAGTAGTGAGTTGTAGAGAGTGAGTAGTAGAGAGTGAGGAGTAGAGAGTGAGGAGTAGAGAGTGAGCAGTAGAGTAGTAGAGAGTGAGTAGTGAGTAGTATAGAGTGAGTAGTAGAGAGTGGTAGAGAATGAGTAGTAGAGAGTGAGTAGTAGAGTTTTTTCTTGAAGCATAATTTAGCAAACACCGCCATATAATTTTGTCCTCCCCTGCCGTGTAATTCCTGCGGCCTTATCATAAATACAGGAAGATCAGTCCAAGGAATTATTTTTAAAGTATTTTGGCATTCAACTCAGAAATACCACATGTTCTGTGCTTTTTCCACAGATTCCTTGGCTCCTGCACCGATGCTGAAATGTTCACATATCTCTCTGAAGGGTGCCCTGCCTCTGCATATAAGCTGCACTGAAACCACAGGGTGTCGTCAACAGTCCCCGCCGTTCCTAGGTCTATCTCTCTGGCCACTGAAGCTGTCTGCTCTCCCCTTATAATCTTCAGAATCGCGGCTCCGCCTTTCATCCGCTGCCAGAACACTTCACCCAGTCTTGTTACATATTCTTAGATGGTCCTGCCTGGGGCATTTATATTAACGTTACCACTAACCTGCCAGCTCGCAAGCGTGACTGCCCCCCAACCGCCCCCCACCCCAAACATCACCCCTCCACCCTCCTCCCGTCCAATTTTGCCCCCAGGCGACAGAGATATCTTTAGCCGCTATAAATGGTTCCGATCTCCCATTTCACTGGTTAGTATTTTTTTAGGCTCGCTCTGCAAACAGACGGCTTGTCCTGCCGTGGAATCTGCACTAATAATTAATTCATCCTAGGAGCGATCAGACAGCCTTGGAAGAAGGCGTGGAGCCCCAGAGGGCCGAATAGCTTGAAACTCTGCACCAAAAGGAGCGCTTAATGTGAGGGCGCCGGGTTAAAGCACGTGCGTCATAGATGCAATAATGTCCTTTCGGATAAAGGCGGAGCAGCCGTTGACATGAATTACCTGCTATAATTTATTTCCCACAGATAAAGGTGCCCGAGTGTTTAAAAACATATAGTGACTCTGCCCCAGAAAGCCCCCCCTCCCCCTCCCATCATGGATTTACGTACGGTTAAACAGAGTGAAGATTTAAATACAGACAAACCTGCACTTCTCCTTGGTCCCCACGTTCAGAAAAATATCTGTACATGGAAGTGTCCCATGACGCACCCTGTGATCTGACTCTGAGGCACATCAGCATCATGCCCCATGACGCACCCTGTGATCTGACTCTGAGGCACATCAGCGGCATGCCCCATGACGCGCCCTGTGATCTGACTCTGAGGCACATTAGCGGAAAATTAAATGTTCTGTGAAGTAAATGTTAAGAAAATAAAGTTTTGCTCTCTCCTGTTGGAGAAGAGTGAGGAGTAAGTCGAAAGAGAGAAAAAAAAAAACATTGAAAACAAGGCCAATATAAATATTGAAAATGAGTTAAGGAAAACGCTGCTATTACAACAAGCGCGGCGCGGTCCCGAAAGTAAAAGAGGATCTCTTGTCTTTATGCGGCCATGTGTTTAAACACATGGCCCCATAAAGATAAGAAACCTTTCACTTCAGAAGGAAAGCAGGGGAGCCCGTCCAAGTGGGCCGTCCAAAAGAGCCAAAGGGAGGCAACATGGGAAGCTCTTTTCCAATGGCTGGCCACCGTTTAGCATAAACGGTGACGCCAGCCAATGGAAAAGAGGGGCGGGGCTTAAAGCCCTTTACTGAAGCTACTCAAACATTAAATCTCACCAAGCGAGCTGCGCATGTGCGCAGCCATGCTAGCCAAGACCTAAAAATGGCCCCACCAGTCTAACACCGACCCTCAACCTTCTGGCCCACCGGGGAAATGCCCGGTGCCCACTACAGCCAGTCCGGCCCTGTGCAGCAGTTGCAGTGGAACCAGGGCCGAGAGCTATGAGTGAGGCTCAGTCTGTCCTATATCGGCTGCAGTTATATCCAGGTCACCCTCTGTGTTCCAACGTACAATAAAGCAACTTTGCAGATAGTGTTTTGTGGTAAATCCAGAGGATGTGCAAAATTCATGTAATTAGCTTTTGTGTAATTATGCAAACTTTGGGGAACATACCATGAAATTATGTGAAAAGTACACCTAAGTATGCAAAATGCAAATCTGTCATTTAGTGCTCTATTTAAGTGTTAAATACTTTCTTGCACCAATTTGTGATGCAAGGACACATTTTGCAGTAAATAAATGCAAAAAATACAAGTAGCATGATCAACAGCCACTCACGTTTTGGTTGTTTGTGTTATTCACACACTCCCGGTAAAATTTTACTGTGAATTGTGCATAATTACATGAAGTCAAGTAAAGGGAAAACTTGGGGAAATTTGTGTAATAAGTGCAATGCAAAATCACCCAAAATTTTTCAAATGTATTTTGCCTGGGCGCAGTAAATCCCTGATCAATTTCTTTTATTTTTTGAAGTGTCACATCAAAGATCTAACAATAGCCCTAAAGTGTAAAGAAAGGATGTTTAACCTGATGTTGAGGGCCTATTAATGGTAAAGCAGTTCTGTGGAATAAAGCAAGCACCTCCTTCGCAGTTGACAAAATATCTAAAAAACTAATCAAAGTTGAATATCATAGGTCACAGTGACATAACATACCGTACACTAAAACAATATGGAATGCCCAACATCTTGCTCAGACTAGAAATATGCTCAGAATTCAATAGACTGGCTACTATGAGATTTACTTTCAGACCTACCTTAGAACAAACAATATAACAGAAGATGTCTCTGCATCAAAGTATTCTTGAGATCTCATTAACTTTTAAGCTTAATGTCAACAACCACAACCACATTACAATGCCTACCAAATAACTGCAAGTTGACAATTAGGCATCAGAAAGAGATTGAGATGCTATTGAGAGTATGGATGTGGAACTCATGATGCATTAATTAAACTTCCCAGCTTTGAATGGATTTTTTCATTCCTTCATTCATCTAGACAGAATAGATAGAATGGGAGGCAGAGTAGCTGTTGTTTTCAAGAACAAGTGACATCCAAGTCCTTCCCTACCTTTCAACATCTAATAGTTGAAATTAACTCTATTGCCTTTAAACTGACTGCAATTAACATAATTTGCCATCCACCGGGTGATAACCATGCCTTAGTTTAACATTTTAAGCGTATAGATATGACCTCTCAACTTGTCTAATGACACTCATATTTTATTCAGGGATTAAAACACACATTGGGGAAGTCCTGAAGACTTTCTAGCAGTTATCCTACTCTCTGCGAGAGAACAACTTGATATAACACTACCCAAATCTTACTCATATGTCACTAGCCAGGAGGCGTAATAGAAGAAGCACCAGAGCTTATTGGTGTGAAACTTGTCACTCATCCAGTTATAACAGTAGTCTTTTGACACCTAAAAAGACTCTTACTGTGCATTAAATAATTAAACAGTTCATAGCTAACCCCAATACCAAGGTTCAAACTGTTGTTGTTCTTCCGTTTGTGACAATACAGGCTACTGAAAGGGCTTTTCTAGAGACACTCTCCGGTGGTTCTTTTTGCAGCATGAAAGTGTAAAGGGGAGAAAATTCATTAACACACAGCTAATTAGCCAATAATTCTCTTTGATTTGTAATAGCCCACTGACAACTATATAAGGTTAGTTAGTTTATTACAAGGCAAAAAATAACTGGACATAGAGACACCTCAACACAAGGGTATAGAAATATAAAGGAATTGGCATGAAGTCAAACCTATACATGCTATTTAAACGGTGCAACATGAACAAAACTATTAATTCAAGAAGTAGAATATAGAAAATTCAGAATAATGATTCGAAATTTCCCTTCATCAAGGATTGATGTGTGAAAATTATTAAATCTATCTCTACTCTAATGCTAAAATGACATCCCTATATAAGCATTTTCAGTG